>NC_056731.1:299903305-299978453 GCF_019279795.1 Protopterus annectens
AATTAGAAACTATTAAGTCTTTTATTCTGTGTGACAGCTTCACCCCAGAAACATATGACTTTTGCTTTTTAGAAACAAATGGGAAGTAACCAGACTACTCCCATAAAAGTGCATCTATACATAAATTTACATATACGTATTTGTTTTTTTTTTCTGCTAGCTAATTTTTTGTTAACTAGATAAGACTTGTTGAGACCATAATGATGCCCTCTGTGCTTTCATATTAATAACTGATTTCTGAGGCAGGCATGTGTAATCTCCAGTGTACCCTGCACCGAGATATGACTTTTATTTTATTCTGCTGCTTTTGTTGTAGATGTTATTTTATTTTTTACTATATTTTGTTTTTATTTTACTTTAGTGTTATGCCACAAAGAGAAGTAGTCCATAATGTCAGTTAACAGTTATGTTAATTTGTAATGTAATAGTTTAAATGCAACGCTGATTTAATTAGTAAGAGGTATTGAATCTTCTCTGAATCTTCAGTACATGCAAAGACTAAGTTATGTAAGAAATACTGAATATTTGTTCCCCATCATGCATCATCATCTGTTCTCCCATATTTTCTTACCCTGTCACAGACAGACATACACACACTGACAGACAGAGAGACAGACACACACAGTCTCTTTCTCTCTCTCCCTGTTTCTCACATATAGAAAACACATGCAGATAAATAAAATCCATCAGTATCCATATTAGTAAAACAATAAATGTATGCACACTTATTTTTGAGGACTACCATTTCATTTGGAGGCTTTGATTACTGTTGTACCAGATCATTATGGTGTGTGTTTGCATGCAGTTGCTGTGCTACACTACATATAATATTCAGTTACAGTTCATGGGAGATTTACCAGTGAGGACACTTTCCTTAAATGTAAAGAGGTGAGAGAAGCTAGTCTAACACACCGAAGGTATATAAAGCATTTATTTCCTGCGGTTCATAAACAAATGTAATATACCAGACAACATACTAAGCTGACTCAAACTTTGACTGGGTGATGTTCACCACTCACAAAAAATTAACCTGACCCCATTACGTTAAACTTTCAGTTAACCAGAACTCAAGCAACCAGAGCTGTCAAGCAACCAGAGCTCTCAAGCAACCAGAAAAAAATCAAAGAAATATAGTACAGTATGAACAATTCAGTTTTTCATGTGATGCACTTTCTGTCCCCCCCCCACAGAAACATACTTTATGTTTTTAGAGTTTTAGAGTTTTAAAAAGGAAGATACAAATAAATTCCCTCTCTCCCCGACATGAGAACAAGTCAAACCAAACAAGTCAAATTGCTAAAATGTCAACACTCATTCCATACTCACTCACTCAGTTTGCATCAGATTGCACATTCTCTCTCCAATCTCTCACACACAGTCTCTTCAGCTTTCATATATGCATTCACTCACTCTTTCTCTCTCCGATCTCTCACCAATCTGTCACACACACTCTTTTCAGCTTTCATACATGCATTCACTCACTCTTTTTCTCTCCAGTCTCTCACACACACAATCTTCAGCTTTCATACACCTCTCCGATCTCTCACACAGTCGCTTCTGCTTTCATAGATGCATTCACTCTCTCTGTCTCTCTCTACCTCTCTCCATCTCTATTTAATTCATTCAATTCTAATCCACTTAGCATGCCACTGCACACCGTTCCACATGCCATGCTTTCTAGAAGAAATATAAGTTTAAAATATTGTTATTCCAGCCAGGCTTTTAATTACTGCATTTCAATATTAAAATCAAATCAATACATTGTTTATGGTATGGTATAGTATAGGGTACAGTATTTGTCAGGTCTATTTTTAATAGTAACTCTCAAGCAACCAGAAACTACACTTATCTGGCATCTACCAGTCCCCATTGGTGCCGGTTAACTGAGAGTTTACTGTACTGACCAACCCAATAGAGTAGTAGTTTGCCTGCTATAGCCAAATTCCTTGCGTTTGAGATATACCAGCCAAGTAACCAAGTTGACTCAAACTGCGAATGGATGCTGCACAGCATACACACAAAGAATTGACCTGACGCAAATATTGCCAACCCAATGGAGCAGTGTATGTCATTTATTGTGCCACTGAGTTTTTCTTTTTTACTTGTGTGATGTAAACCCTGGCAGACTTGCAGTTGGCACTGATGCACAGCAATGCAAAACTAAGTTTCAACCCAAGCCGAAAAAATAAAAGAATAAGCTTTTTTTTGTTGTTTTGTTTTTGTTTTTGGAGCTTTTTTCCATTGTATGTACCTAGTCTGTATGTTTGTTTTTTGGAGCTTTTCTCCCCAGGACTCCATTGAAAATGGGCTCTTTTAGGCCCAATGGACTATCCTAGTAAACCAACTGCAAATAAAATAAATAAAATAAAAAAATAAGCTAAAAAAGTTACAGAAAAAATGGCTCTAGAAAAGATCTAGAAAATATCCTTTACTTAAGTTAGCAAACCTCAAAAAGTGGCAATACAGTATTATATTTTCACTAAGTCATTAGTTCAGTTGTCCCATGTATGCATGTACCCCCAACTTACTTACCCAAAAGTGACTGTACTTTAACTAAAAGAAATACGGTACAAGTGCTGCTTACACTGACCTACTACTCCATCTGGCTTATGTCTATGTACTGCCAACCTTAGAAGCAGTTGCAATAAATTGCCAGATGCTTATCCATGAATATCTCAGTACTGTCCAGATATTCTAGTCATAACTGAAACACGGCCAAGTCAAGAAACCAAGGATAAGGAAATTATTCCTCCAGGGATATAGTATAATAAGACTAGACAGGACTAGAAAAAAGGTGGAGGCATAGCCATTATCTATAATTAGCCTCTCCATTTCCCATCTCAAAACTGCAAAAATTAAAAATTCATAGACCCCAATAACATCACTCAAACTAAATCCACATAAAAGCATGTATATCATAGGAATATACATACCCCCTGGAAACAACATTAATGCAACAGAAGAATTTCTTCCTGAGTCTCATCAAACATTTTCCAAGAAACATATCATAATGGGCGATTTCAATACTGATTGGCTAACCACAGATAATGAAATCCCTAAAAAGACCATCAATCTATATGGCTTCTCGCAGATCATCTCAGTCCCTACCAGATACAACATACCAACAAACAAAGCAAGAACAATTGATTGAATATTGACCAACAACCCAAAAAACCTTGCCAAAGCTGATAGCCTCCCAGACATCCTAAGGGATGACCTCCTCATCTACGCTATAAGGGACAACAGTCTTATAAAAACAGCACTGATATAATAATACTTACAACTTCTCCTTCCTGCCTGACTCATTTATCTCCAACCTGAAAGCAGTCAACTGGAAGTTATTGCAAACTTTACAGGTGGAAGAAGCAATAATCCTGTTTAACTCTACATTCATGACTATACAAAGTAGTCATGCTTCTATTCGAACTGGAAGAATTAAGACCAACCCTGCTGTCTGGCTGTCTAAAGATACTAAACAAGTCATGAAAAAAATTATATAATGCATAGAAAATATGGAGGAAGTACAGTACTGTATCCAGTTTTCATTTATACAGTGAACTAATAAATGCTACCAAAAACAAGATCAGAACTGCAAAAAAAAAAAAAAAAAAAAAAAAAAAAACTACCATACTAGACTAAAAACAGAGAAACAAAGTAATCCTAAAGACTTCTGGTCAGCAATAAATCATCTCCTAAATCCAGGTGGCTAGCTAAGCAAACAAACAGCATCGCTAACCTATTTAACACTCATTTTATACAAGCTGTTAGCTCACTTAGTAACAACCTACCCACCCCTATCACCACTTACCCATAAAACCACAAAGTAGCTAAAAGACATTTACCTTCCAAACGATACCTAGTGCTATGATCAAAAAGCTTAAACGCAAACCTACCATCCTGGCCCCAAATAAAACAGCATCTGAGTATAGTAAACTAGTAGTGGAAGCCTTATCCTACCCAGTGTCAATTCTAGTAAACAGGGCAGTTAAGGAAGGATATGTTTTGACAGTATTGAAAAATCATATATTTTATCTTTGCACAAAAAGGAGGAATCTCCACTGAGATTTCTTACTACCAACCTATAGTGATTTTATCCCCCCCTGTCAAAGAAACTAGAAAAATGCATTCATAACCAAGTCCTCAACTTTATCACGGACAACAACCTTCTCACCCCAACCCAGCATGGCTTCCGCCTGCACCACAGTACTACAAGTGCACTTCAAAACTTCATCATTAACATTAATCACTATAGGAATTATGGTGTCTCAATGTCAGCAATATTCTTGGATTTGTCCAAGGTATTTGACACTGTATTCCACCAGAAACTATTACTTAAACTATCATTATTTGGCCTAGTCTTATCATCATTATCCTGGTTTCATAGCCGCCTCTTAAACAGAAATGGGAAAACACCATCTCTATCTTTCTTCCTGTAACTTCTGGAGTGCTCAAGGCTCAATATTAGGTCTTCTGCTGTTCAATGTCCTCACCAATGACATGCACATTGCAACCAAACATGCATCCATCACACAGTACGCAGATGACTGTACACTGTGATCTGCACAGTGCAACCAAACATGCATCCATCACACAGTACGCAGACGACTGTACACTATGATCTGCACATTGCAACCAAACATTCATCCATCAAACAGTATGCAGATGACTGCACACTGTGATCGGCACACTGCAAGCAAACATGCATCCATCACCCAGTACGCAGATGACTGTACACTATGATCTGCACACTGCAACCAAACATGTATCCATCACACAGTACGCAGATGACTGTATACTGTGATCTGCACACTGCAAACATGCATCCATCATACAGTATGCAGATGACTGTAAACTGTGATCTGCACACTGCAACCAAACATCCATCCATCATACACTACGCAGATGACTGTACACTGTGATCTGCACACTGTAACTAAACATGCATCCATCACACAGTATGCAGATGACTGTACATTATAATCTGTACACTGCAACCAAAGATGCATCCATCATACAGTACACAGATGACTGTACACTATGATCTGCACACTGCAACTAAACATGCATCCATCACACAGTACGCAGATGACTGTACACTATGATCTGCACACTGCAACCAAACATGTATCCATCACACAGTATGCAGATGACTGTACACTGTGATCTGCACACTGCAAACATGCATCCATCATACAGTATGCAGATGACTGTAAACTGTGATCTGCACACTGCAAACAAACATGCAGACATCATACACTGCAACTAAATATGCATCCATCACACAGTACGCAGATAACTGTACACTGTGATCTGCACACTGCAACCAAACATGCATCCATCATACATTACGCAGATTACTGCACACTGTGATCTGCACACTGTAACTAAAAATGTATCCATCACACAGTACGCAGATGACTGTACACTGTGATCTGCACACTGTCACCAAACATGCATCCATCACACAGTACGCAGATGAATGTACACTGTGATCTGCACACTGCACCAAACATGCATCCATCACACAGTACTCAGATGACTGTACACTGTGATCTGCACATTGCAATCAAACATGCATCCATCACACAGTACGTAGATGACTGTACACTGTGATCTGCACATTGCAAACAAACAACCATCCATCATACAGTACGCAGATGACTGTACACTGTGATCTGTATACTGCAACCAAACATCAGACCTTTCAACTGTCCCTGATTTTCAGGAACATCCCTGATTCTGACTCAAATTTTAGCTCTGTCCCTCTTAATCCCTCCTAAAATTGGTGACTTTTGGAGAAAAGTTGGTGAATTAAACTTAATGAATAATGGCAATAATTAATAGTTGTAGATTTCTTTTACCTCACAAAATGTACATTAATTCATATGCTGTGATTCTGTGAATGTCTCAAGTTAATAGCACAAATATTTAAAAAGTGTCCCTGATTGTCCCTGATTTTTCAGGCTTTGTCCCTGATTCTGTTGAAATTTATCCCTGATTGGTTGAGAGGTATGCAAATGTGCATCCATCATACAGTACGTAGATGACTGTACACTGTGATCTGCACAATACAACCAAACATGCAGCCATCATACACTGCAACTAAACATGCATCCACCATACAGTACGCAGATGACTGTACATTGTGATCTGCACACTGCAACCAAACATGCATCCATCATACAGTACGCAGATGATTATACAGTATGATCTGCACACTGTAACCAAACATGCATCCATCACACAGTACACAGATGACTGTACACTATGATTTGCACACTGAAACCAAACATGCATCCATCACACAGTATGCAGATGACTGTACACAATGATCTGTACACTGCAACCAAACATGCATCCATCATACATTATGCAGATGACTGTACACTATAATCTGCACACTGCAACTAAACATGCATCCATCACACAGTACACAGATGACTGTACACGATGATCTGCACACTGCAACCAAACCTGCATCTATCACACAGTATGCAGATGACTGTACACTGTGATCTGCACGCTGCAACCAAGCATGCATCCATCATACAGTACACAGATGAATGTACACTGTGATCTCACACTGCAACTAAACATGCATCCATCACACAGTATGCAGATGACTGTACACTGTGATCTGCACACTGCAACCAAACATCCATCCATCATACAGTACGCAGATGACTGTACACTGTGATCTGCATACTGCAACCAAACATGCATACAGTATGCAGATAACTGTACACTGTGATCTGCACACTGCAACCAAACATGCATCCACCATACAGTACACAGATGGCTGTACACTATGATCTGGACACTGCAACCAAACATTCATCCATCACACAGTATGCAGATGACTGTACACTATGATCTGCACACTGCAACCAAACATGCACCCATTATACAGTACGCAGATGACTGTACAGTGTGACCTGCACACTGCTACCAAACATGCATCGATCACACAGTACCCAGATGACTGTACACTGTGATCTGCACACTGCAACCAAACATGCAGCCATCATACATTGCAACTAAACATGCATCCATCACACAGTATGCAGATGACTGTACACTGTGATCTGCACACTGCAACCAAACATGAATCCATCATACAGTACCAGATGGCTGTACACTATGATCTGCACACTGCAACCAAACATGCATCCATCACATAGTATGCAGATGACTGTATACTGTGATCTGCACACTGCAACCAAACATGCATCCATCATACAGTACGCAGATGACTGTACACTATGATCTGCACACTGCAACCAAACATGCATCCATCATACAGTACGCAGATGACTGTATAGTGTGATCTGCACACTGCAACCAAACATGCATCCATCACACAGTACGCAGATGACTGTACACTGTGATCTGCATACTGCAACCAAGCATATATTCATCACACAGTACGCAGATGACTGTACACTGTGATCTGCATACTGCAACCAAGCATATATTCATCACACAGTACGCAGATGACTGTACACTATGATCTGCACACTGCAACTAAACATGCATCCATCACACAGTACACAGATGACTGTACACTGTGATCTACACACTGCAACCAAACATGCATCCATCACACAGTACGCAGATCACACATCACTAAACTGTTCTGCAAAAAATCTATAAAAACTGCAACATCTAACACAGGAATCCCTTACCTCCATTGAGGCATGGCTAACAGACTCACGATTACTATTAAATAATAAAAAAAAATCCTATTTATCTCAAAGCAGCTAACTCCCTACAAACAGCAATTTACCATCACCTGTTCTAATAATTCTGCAATGCAACTAGTAACCAACATCAAACCATTAGGAGTCATCATTGATACTATTCTAAAATTCAACAACCACATAAAACTGGCAATAATGAGAGCTCATCAAAAAATGGGACCCCTACAAGATCAAAGTGTACCTACCGAAGAAAGCCAGAACAACCACAGCAGCTTCTTTCGTTTCCCCTACCCTTCTTTATGCTGCCTCTTACTCATCAATCTGCATTCCACCTCACTATCCTCTTTAGATGAGTGTTGTACAAAATAGCCAAAATATGCCTCAAACCACAGCTACTGAACACACCACTGTATATCTGTAAAACAATTTAATTGGCTTGAGCCGCCACACTCCCTAACTCAGTCACAATTAGTGACTACCCACAAACCCAAATACCTCCCGGAAAAGTGCTCACACCTAAGAAATATGTTCCAGTATTATAACCCCACCAGACCACTACTGTCTATTAACAACCTATTATTGACTGTAAGCAAATCTGTAGACACACTGTACTCCTTCTATACCATGAAAATCTGGAACTCTATACCCTGAGCTTTTAGACAAACTGAAAATGCTAAGTCATTCAAAAAGCAGCCAAAGCACTATGTAGCTGATACATAGCTATGCTCATGCTGCACACCTGGCTAAGTCGTTAGCCTATCTCTGTGTATAACACATCAAACGTTTTTAGTCATACTCATTCATATCCTTTTCTCTACGCTATCCCACCCCCTTATCAGCTCCGTTCTTACCCTCATTCACAGCTCTAACTCCCAGAACTCCTAATACAACTTGGAAAACTTATTGCATATTGTATATCAAAATTTAAATTTTTTAAATAACTTTAGCTACTATATATACTTTACTGAATTCTTGGTATGCTCATATGTTTCTGTAATGTGTTGTTTTGAATACCTGTATATTATCTGTCTAACTTTTAACTGCTTTGGAACTTTTCTTCCCAGGCCTATACTGAAAAAGTGCATATGTTTGCTCAGTCAGACTATCCAGGAAACCAATGCAATAAATAAATAAATAAATAAATAAATGAGGTGTGTCAAGTAGCTAAATGTTTCATTGACTGTGCATATTTACCACTTTTCCCACTGGAGAAAAGATACTGGCTACTTTGTCAAAATATTAGCAGCGTCTGTAAAGAAAGCAGAAATGTTTATATGTAATGAACATGGCTACCTGTTTTACTTTGAGTTATTTTTTTGAGCAGTTATGACATCATAGCATACATTTATTTGTACAGGTAACTGCAATGGACAACTAAACAATGCACAGTAACCTGTAATGTGTTGGTATACTTCAACATTGGGGACAGGGGAAGAAAAAACAAGATGATAAAAAAAGAAATTGAAGCAGAGTCTTGTGGCTGCAGGTATATTTAAATAAACATTTTTATTGGTATGATATCTATGAAGCTGTACAGAATTAAGGAACTAATATCAGTGTTTTGAATTTGCTGCTTACAAAAAATAATCTCACTTATTTGTTTTGCATTTTCTGGCTAAACAGCATTGACTTTAAGTAACTGTAACTGCTGCTCTCCTTACTGTGAGTAATTTAGGAATTTACGCAAGGTCTGAAGTGGTTTGAGTCAATCATAGTTATATAATTTGACATGCTGTCATATCATATGGTGTCATACATACTGCAATATGCTGCTTAGCCATTCAACCCTTGTATAAAATCGTTTACATCGTCTTCTTTTCACTTGCATAACCACATGCAGATTTATCAGATTTATTTTCTCTAATGATCTCATTTTTGACATCCTCCAACTTTCATGCTCCCTTTTTACTGAACACATGCTTCTGCAGCATAGTGAAAGCAACTGAGCCATGCAAACTTTGTTACAAATTAATTTCATTAGCAACATGTAGTTGATTCACAACAGACTTGTCTTAAGTTCCTGTGAACCTACAAAATATTTTTGGTAGAAACCGTGAATTACAGTGTATAATGTCAGTATAGATAAATGGTACAATGGAATATGACCTTATGCCTGACCTTACTCTGTCATTTTTATCCCTTCAGCAGAACAGAATGTGTTTATCTAGCAAAAATTATTGTATACAACTGCACATTTACTAATGCAAGTAGCTAGCCACTCAACTGCCAAACATGTTTTCTCCCTAAATTGTAAAATTCCTTAACTTTTACTGCATTAGGGTTTGCCAATAGCACATAGATTCAGCAAGCAATGCTTAACAAAATTTGCTTATTTTTTTTTAATTTAGCAAATCACAAATAACAACATAATGTAGCCATTGAAAAAGCTTGGTGTTTCCATAGAATTTCTTGGCTACTTTTTCTATTAAGCACATTTCATTTTAAACTCCTTGAATTAGGTATATATATATCCATTCCTACACTGTAGACTTTCAGTTTACCACATTATCCATTCATTTAGATCCTATAACCAAACAGCCTTTGTACTGCAAAGGACTTCCTTTAATCTATAGGTAAGTAAGCATGCATTCTGTAAAGTTAGTCCTGCCATTTGGGAAATTGCCAGCAAATGTTAGGCATTCTGGTTTGTTGCATCAGACTGAATCAGTTTTAACACATCTCACTCCTGCCATTTTAACACACATGTCTAACTCCTCCCACTGCAGTTGTACAGAAAATAGGTTCAAAGGTTGGAATACATGTTCCAAGTCATTAGCCCATCAAACAAGGCTTCCTCACGTCTCTGTAATGTTAGTATTACCTTTCACCCATGATACCTCTTCAGGTCCATTTGTGCTGGACTTGAATATACTTAAACTGTTCGTTACCTTAGTGTAGGAAGGAGCCTATTCCATAGACCAGAAATAATTGAAGTATGAGATTTGTCTTTGTTAGTAGTGCTACTATTAACTAAATTAAAAGTGTTATTTATGTTTCTTATATGAATAACAGGAAGTGTAGGTTGGGGTTTCATGACTAACTATAAATATTGATCATGGAGGATCTTCAACCCCATAGTTATGCCTGATGAGATGATGCCCCACAGTGTAAATAATGAGTGTTTTTAGGTTCTATTCCTATGTAAGGCAGACAAACTGCTCATGTTCTTAGCAAATTCTCTTTGTATTGCCTCAGCCTTTGTTATATCACTGCTGGAGTAATTATAAAGAATTGTATTGTAGTCCATATGTGACCTAATTAAATATTTTTTAACTCTAGAAGATAATGTACACCAGTATTTATAAATGTAGACTGTATCATGCCATTAATTTTATCATTTTGCTTTGTTGACCCTGTTTGGTCCAATAAGTCACTGGTGTATTTTCAAGAGAGATCTGAGGTGGTATAAGTGGTATTCATACTGGCTTGGGGAAATTTGGCAGGACACTGAGGAATTTCTGCATTCTTTCTGGTAGTGCCATGAGTTCTTTTATGTCCACCCAAGCTACCGCCAAGTCAGAGAAATTGGGACATCAGTTTAGAATCTCATTTGAAGGATGGCACACTCAAGAATGCAGCACTACCCTATTGCACTGCTTGGTCAGTAGTGGAAAATGAATCCAGTTAGCTGTTGTGAGACTAAAACCCACAGTGTTATGATATTCTAGCATCAGAGGTGAGTATGCCACCTTCTGAGCACTGATACTATAATTCTATTAGGTACATTCACAATTCTGGTGATGCTGCTTTGGAATTGTTTAACTCATTACAGGCAGTTGACACCTGCAGGTGCTTCTGTAGTTGCATCCTACTGATGCCTCTAGGCATCAAATATTGCTTGTTCATATTTGCATTAATAATTTCAAAACCACGCTACATACAAAAATTAAAAGATTTCATCTTAAAGCTTACACAATGGTAAACACATTTGTGTTGATATTTGACCTTTGTCTAGTGCAGGCAAAATTATATCAATTGTTGTTCATATAGTCCTTATTTGTATTATCAAAAATGCAATGTTTTTTTCTAAATAGCTTGATGACCACGTTGTACAGACAGAACTTCTTAGCCTCATATAAAAGTTCTCAGATGCATAAAGAAAATGCTGCCAACAGTATGTGCATAACTTGAATAGTTGCTGATATATTGTAAGTTGTTTACAAAATATTGTAAACTTAATAGTTACTATGTTTACTGTGATTTATAATATCCAGTTTAAGACCTAGAACCTAAAAAGTACTACCACTATAAAATAATTTGTGCTGCAGCATTTGCAATTTACACTTCTTTAAAAAAAACTATGTTTCTAGATATATGAACATTTGTTTGAGATATGAGGACATAATTTGATTCTGTCAAAAATCTTAAGCAATGCCTATTGAAAGTTACTGTGTAAACATCCAGAGTTCCATTGGAGAGAATAAGTTAGTAATGATATTCAGATCATTGCAGTGAGCAACTGGAGATGGAAAATAACTATTTACATAGGTCCACAGCTGATCAATATACAAAGTTATATATATAAACAACAATTAATATTTTTCAACCAAGTCTTTTAAGTTTAAGCCAAGATTTATATGAATGTGTAGTATTAGAAGTCCTCATCTGTATAGTATGCAGTTCATTACTGCAAACAATTTTTGCCATATTAATAATTTCAACACTAGACAGGCTAACTTTATTTTTTTTAATTTTTAGCAATTACTTTTCTGACTATAGAAAGAATAGACCAAATAAGAGGCACTTGAGTTTTTGAAGTTATCTCAGGAGTAGCAGCATTAAATAAACCTAAAGATATAAAAATATTACATCAATCTGACCATAGAGCTTGAATGAAATTATTCATTCTTTCCAAAAAGGGGAGATGACTTCATGTTCATATACCATATGCACCCAATCAGCTTATATTTCAGAATCACATCTCCAGCATTTAATTCGATTTGATTTATACATAATTATAATTTTGTTAGGAGTGACAAAAGCTCTGTGTAACAATTTCCAAGTGAAAATTTCCCAATATAATGAAGTAGTTTTATCTATCGATTTTAATATTATTTTCTTGTATTCTTCAGAGAAGTCTTCATTGTTTATTTTTGAGGAGTAGTTCCAATGGCAATTGTTTAAATATGTGAAATTAAACTTAATAATTTTATAAATTAGTGACAAATATTATTTATTTTTCATTGCATTATTACTGATATTTATTAAGAATTCCAATAATTTGTGGAACAATTTATCTAGGTTAAATATCTTATTAATCTGTTTTCACAAAGTCTCTAAATATTTCTAAAATTAACCAGTTCTCAGAATCTTGATGACATTTGGACCTTAAATGTTCAACAGCATATATATCAGCGCCATTTAAGAATCAATGATAATAAAATAAGTTACTTTGCTGTTTCAATAATTTTGTTGAAGTTATGTGTTTCTAAGCAGTCATTTGTATATGCAATTGCAAACACAAAAATATTAAGTCTTTATTACAATGGTTAGAATATGTAAACTTTTGGAAAGAGGAATTGATGTTATTTAAATAGGGAATTTGAGAAGAGGGTGCAATTCCATTTACATAAAAATCTTTTAATAACCAGATAAAACTATTATGGACTATATGTTTATCACTGGTTGTGATATATTTATTATTGACTAATAATATTTATTGATGCATTTGTTTACATTTGGAATCATAAGATGAATTTATCCACAATGCTATAAATTTTACAATTGTTGAAGCAGGATGCAATTGTATATCAGGGAATCTTTTTCCACCATTATCCCAACCTTTTCTGTTCCTATAAAAGGAAACTCTTAGTTTATTAGGATGACAAAAATTAAGTAGAATATTATTTATTTTCTTCATCAAATTGTTGGTGGAGATAGTACTAAAGATTGTAAGACAGACACTATTTTAGGGAAATTGCCATCTTAATAAGTATTAATCATTCTTCCATAGTAAAGAAGACTTTGTTTCAATTTGTGACTAAACTTAAAATTTTATCAACAACCTGCTGAAAGTTTGTATCATTTCTTTATTATTAGACATAATAGTTATACCATGGTATTTCATTTGATAGCTATTTCAATTGAAGTTATAATATTTTTGTATGATTTTTTTATTTTTTTATTCATTAATAATGTAATTGTTTTATTATGATTAAATCTTAAGTTCAAGATTTCTTCAAACTGACTCATAAAACTAATTATATGTTCTAATGAATTCTCTATATTTCCTATAATTGGTAAAATATTATCAGCAAAGAGTTGAATCTTTATTTGATCTTCTTTTATTTTGATACCATTAATAATCTTATTGGATCTAATACTATTAGCAAAGGGTTCTATAGCTAATGCAAAAAGTAAAGATGATAATGGACAGACTTGTTGTGCCTTTTTGTAATTTAAATGAGTTAGAAAGAAAAGAGCATAGTTTAACATAAGCACAAAAGTTATTGTATAACTTAGAAATTAATGCAATTAGCTCAGGTGAGAAATTATACACTTTAAGTGTTTTAAACATATACAATCAATTAACTGAGCCAAAAGCCTTATCTAAATCAAGACTAATGATAGAAAGTTTTTTTTTACTTTTATTTCTATAGTCTATTAATGTATATAATCATTAATGTATATATTCTTATTGTATTATCCTGTACTTGTCTATTTAAAATAAACCAAATTTGACCATTTTTAATTAGTTTAGGTATAAGTAGATTAATTCTTTTAACTAAAATGGACATGAACATCTTATAGTCTACATTTAAAAGTGAAATGGTATGATGAGCACATTGTAGGATCCTTATTCTGTTTTAAAACAGGTGATAAAAGGGAATATTTCCATGATGGAAGGATTTCAACAGTTGTTTTTATTTCTCTGTAGACCTTATCTAATATTTTAATTGCATCATCTGGTAGTATTATATATAGTTCTGGTATAAGGCCATCTAAGCCTGGTGACTTTTATTTCTGGTAAGTTGAATGGTCTATCAATTTTTATTTGTTCACTTGTTATTTTATTGTTTATATTTTCCTTTAGAAAAGTTTTAACTATGTCATCATTATCTAGGATATTTGTGTTATTATTTACATTTTCCTAAAATATTTTAAAGCCCTCAGGAATACCTTTAATATCTGTTCTTCTTTCTTTTTTATATCAATTCACACAGCTAATCAAAACCCCTACTAGACCAAATAAAGATTACACCACAGGTAGCATCCTTGACTCGATACTATTCTCCCACCCAAACCGGGTTTCTGGTAGTGGTACTCTCGCAGACTCACTTAGTGACCATCTCCCTGCCTACATATGCCATTCCCCCTCTGCCATCCTCTTTCAACACAGACACATTACTACCCGCAACATGCAAAACTTCAACCCCCTAATTATCTCTAATACCTTAAAACAGATAGACTGGAACCCTCTAAAGTCCCTCCCTTTAGATGCCACAGTCTCACATTTCAATAGAATTTTCACTGATATACTTAACCACTTCACCCCCAGTAGAACCAAAAGACTCAGATCCAAAACAGCCCCCTGGCTAACTAAAGACATAAAATTAATTATGCATCACTGAGATAAAATCTGGAAATACTACCAAAAATGCAAAACTCCCAACTCTCTTGCAGAATACAAGCAACTGCAAAATCAAGTAAAAAAACAAATAGCCACTGATCACAAATCCTACTACCTTAAACTTCAAAATAATCATAAAACCAACCCCAGAAAAGTTTGGAATAGTATTTCATCAATATTATTCCCAGGCAAAAAAGAGAACCCTTGTCCTGACCCAGACACACCAGACCTCCACCTAGCTACCCAATTTAACTCCTTTTTCATTGACTCCATAGGCAAACTCACCTCTTCTTTCCCTAACAACACCCCCCCAACTTAACTGATAACAAAAACTTAACATCCATGAACCCTAAGTCCTCCCCTTTTTACTCTCAAACCCATTCCTACCCACACTATAAAAAAGCTCATACAAAAGTTAAAACCTTGCTTTAATGCCCCTGATGACATTCCATCTAACTTTCTCCAACTAGCTGCTGATGGCATAGCCCTTCCAATCAGCATCCTAATCAATCGTTCCATTCAGGAGTCCTATGTACCATAACTCTGGAAAAAAGCCTTCATCATCCTCCTCCATAAAGGAGGTACAAACTGTTCAGTCTCCAACTTTCACCCTATTGCTATCCTACCCTCTATCTCTAAGATACTCGAAAAATGTATTCACCTCCAACGACTGGAGAACCAATCCTAACTCCTACCCAACACGGGTTTATACCAGGACACAGCACCACCACTGCCCTTCTTTCCTTCCTCAAAATCATTAACTCTTCTCATGACTCTGGGAACATAGTTTCTACACTCCTCCTCGACTTATCTAAAGCTTTCAACACTGTCTCTCATGTGCTTCTACTTTCTAAACTCTCCCATCTTAATCTCTTCTCTTCGTCTATCAAATGGTTCTCCAGCTATCTCTCAGCCAGGGAACAAGCTGTAAAATGGAACTACTGCAATTCCTCTTTCCTTCACACCCCAACAGGTGTACCCCAAAGCTCTATTTTGGGTCCTTTACTATTTAACATTTTCATCAATGATTTCCACCAAAAGATTCCCAATTCTAAACTGGTGCAATACGCAGATGACTCCACTATCATCTGCTCAGCCAAAACTCTTCCTTTACTAATAAACTTTACGCAAGAAGCCTTCTCCTCCACTGAGTCCTGGATGCTTGGCAATCACCTAGCCCTAAATGCCTCCAAATCTAAAATAATGATCTTTACCCCTTCTAGACATACTGTTGCTGACAAGGCATCCTTCTCTATACATAGCCTAAACAAAACAACTATTGAAATAGTTCTCCATACAAAACTTCTGGGCATTCTTATCGATGACCAGCTAAAATTTGATATCCACCTACAAACCAATATTAAAAAGACTCATCAAAAACTTGGTATGCTTTATCGACACAGGCGCTACCTTTCTATGTCTTCTAGACAACTCCTATCTACCACCTACCTCCTACCCTCCCTTTTGTATGGAGTTCCGCTACTCTCTAACCTCAAATCATCCCTAAAATCTAAACTTTCCTCATGTTATAACAAAATTTCAAAGTTTGCCACAGGATCCAAATCCTCTACTCACCATTGCAACTCCCTACATGCTCTAAATTGGTTGGCACTCCTAAGCTACCTAAATTTCATTCAACTAACTGCAGCACACAAGCTAATTTTCAAACCTTCTAACTGTCCATCATTCTCCTCTTCCCTAAAACTTCACCAGTCACATAGAACACTTAGATCCACAAATCAGAACCTCTTAGAACTTTACAAGCCTTTACACGCACCAGGGCAACTTCTATTATCATTCTCCCTTGCCAGATTATAGAACTCTCTTCCCCCTTACATTACAACTACCCCTAACCTACCATTCTTTAAAACCCTACTCCACTCTCACCTCTACTCAATTTGGAGTGCTCCTGTACCAATCCTACCTGATTCCTGATACCTATCCCTATTCTAGTCTACTCTAATCTCTGCCACTGCTTCATTTCATCTCTCTAAAATTCCTTTGCCTAAATACATGTAGTGTATTAAATGAACATAAGTTTATTGTTTTTGCTAATATCTTATAAGTGATTGACTCAGCTCATATATTTCAAGATATGTAAAATCTTGCCTTGCTGTATATTGAATGTTAAACTGTTGTTCTCATATGCTTTACTAATACACTGTATATTGTATATTGTCTTTCTGACTGGAGCTTTTCTCCTTGGGCCTCTATTGAAAATGGGCTACCTTGGCCCAATGGACTTTCCTGGTTAACAAACTGAAATAAATAAATAAATAAATTTATATGTGTTATAATTTCTTTGGTATGATTTAGTTTATATATTTTCTTTGATCTAAGAACAAATCTATGCAAGCTTAAAGAGTTTACTGAATATGCATGTAGTTTAAATTTTTTCAGGTTTATTGAAACTTTATGATTTAGAATTTCAACATATTTTGTATTTAAGTTTTTAAGTTCAGACTGACTGATAATGTCATTTGATTTTAGATTTAACTTTAGCATGTCTATTCTGGCCTGTAGTGTATTAAATTTTTCCCTTTCTCTTGTTTTACTAATATACCAGCTTGTAACTCTTCCATTTAAGTAAGCCTTTAGTGATTCCCACAGGACAATGTCAGATACTTCACCATTTATTTTATTTCTGGGAAATGTTTAACATACAAATCCTTAAATCCTTTTATTTTAATAATGTACACTAGTAATCTCCTGTGATGTATTTAATTGTCAGGTTTTTAAAATAATATTAAAGAGTATAGCATTATGGTCCATTAATGGACGTGAAACTATTGAAACTTCTCTGATATGTGATAACAGATTGTTTGAGACAAAAAAAAATATCACTATTTGTTTGTGCTCCATATCTTTATGAATAATGGGTAGATTAAATGAGTTTGTTTTCGTTAGCTCATATATATCATTTAAATTCATTAAAGTTATAGAATTTGTTAAGTGTTTGGCTGAAGATGTGATTCTCAGCTTTCTAGCTGCAGTGGAATCTTTGTGTGATCAAATACAATTAAAATCAACAGATATTATGACTTCACCTTTCATGTAATAGGCTATAGTGTCTAAATAATGTTCTGCATCTTTAGCTCCAACCACTGGAATCCAATAAGAGTTCACCAAAGTATATAGTTTTTGGTTCTACTCCATTATAAAACTGGTTAATATGCCATTTTAAGAATATAGGTATCTTTTACTCTAGGCATTACTGGTGAGTTCTTCCATAAAATGAGGGTGCGTCTTCTTTTAGCTCAAAAGCCAGAACCTGCTAAAACCAAGTAATTCTTTAATGAAAGTTTATGTACATCTTTATTAAGAAAATGTGTTTCCTGTAGAAATACTATTTGAGTTTTATATAATTGCAAGTATTTGAACAGACTCCCCATCTTTACTGGATTATTCAGTCCATTAATATTAATAGATATGCAGCTAAAATCAGACATTTATTTAAGAAAGAAAATAAAACACAGGTATAATGAAAGCACATTTATGACAGAACTTATATATTTTATATATAACAATATGAAATCTTCAGCTATGGGCAAAACTTTTGACACAAATAAAAAAGAATTACTTAATGATATAACCCTAAAACATTCTACCATCGAATAAAGTATTCCTAGTTTGTTGAAAAAGATGAACAAACTGTCAAACTCTCCATTAGGCTAACAATGCTTAGCTCTTTCTTCTGATTCATATTAATGTCTCATATTTTTAGTATCTATCATCCTAAAAAAGCCCATCAGTGAGCTATTATGAATAAGAAAAGTTAAACAGGTGTTCAGAATCTTTTTTATAAGTTGACTAAACTGAGTATCTCTACAATCATCTTTGCCTGTTCTTCACATTATCTCCCTGGTCTACTATAAGGAGGAAGTCAGCTGTTATTTTCATTTTTATTAATTTATAGGCCACATGATTTTTTTATATTTATTGTATTTTTTTTACTATGTGTAAAGTTGTTCATAGGATCATAAGTTCATAAATTAGTACCAGGCTAACTGTCCTTGTGGGCTATTCCAAGCCTAGCTAATTATTCCATGTGAAAATCAAACCCTACACCTTGTGCCTATAAGCTGAACATCTTAACCACTATGCCAACCTCCCACCCTTGTAGGCATATTTATATCCTTTAATTATATACAAATGTACTTATTTTGATCTCTTGTATAGAATATCATATAACAGAACATTTATATTTATCCTTATATATTTGATACTCTTTAATCTAGTACTACTGTTAGACTCAGTCCTATTTTTTCCTTAAATGTTATGCCTAATCGTATCTGAATAAACATCTGAAAAATCTTCCCTTTTTAGATTCAGATTTTCCATAATAAATTGTTCTGAGATATTAAGTTTTGTTATCATTAAAAGGAGACAATAACAGAGAAGCACAATCCTATTTTTTATCAGTAGTGTCTTTCTATAGGCTAGTATATAAACTATCCTTTTGGTATACTGCAAGCATTCAGAAATATTTAATAACTGACAGTGGTTTAGAGTGGAATTCACTGTCTGTTGCCTATTATCCAACTTGTATTCATTGACATCTTAGCATATGATTCAAAATATTATGATCATTTACTTTTAGATAGGAAAAAGTAACCTGGACAGTTCTTGGAATTTTCAGAACTCCCACAGCATCACAAAAATACTCAGGACTCTAATTAAGCTGCTTCACACTGGTTCTCCTGACAAAGGTTTGCAAGTGAATAGTTTATCAGCTACAATTAAGCCACTTCTACATTATACATCAGTCCCTCAAACCCTTTCAAACCACTGGGCTTAAAGTGGCTCATTCTGAGACAATTAGTTATTTCTAGATTTCTTGACAGGGAAATGCAATTAAAAGAGTTTCAGACTTGTTATTTTTTGTAGTAAATATTTCAGCAGATGTACAACTATAAATCCATCAAGTTTTGAAATGTTCTATTTGATTTTTCTATAGTAAAAATCCTGTCAGAGATGTTAAAATGAAGCAGAGCTAAAAACAGTGATGTTAACTGTTCCATCTTGTCCACACCCCATTAAAATATTTTGAGGAAAGTCCTTTAATGCTTGTTACTGGTCTACAATTTGATAAACATTTATTAATATAGTTAATCATATGAAGTGGCATGTTTAGCTCGTCATCATAATTATCAGCCCTGTTTTTCACATTTTCATAGATGGAGTTGGGGTGCTGTGTCAACTGTCACCATCTCTCTCAATTCAGTGACACTCTCTACCCTTCATCAATAGTCATGCTTGTCAGTCGCTGGACTTCTGTCATGCTGTCCATCCAGCTCATTGCTAGAAGCCCTGGTTCCCTCTTGCCTTCTTCCTGTCTGTTCCCATTCTTCCTCACCACATTGTATTTTACTTTCCTACACATGGCAAAAGCACTGTAATCTATTCTCTTTGACCTTTCTGCAACTGAAATTATTTGTGCTCCTGCTCTGATGTCCTAATTTCTTCACCTGTTCCACAGTGTGCATCCTACCACCCATCTCAAGCAATCAGTCTCCATCACCTCTAGCTTCCACAACTGCTCTGCCTTTAATGCTCAAGTTTCTGTATCATACAGTAGTACTGGTCACACCACTGTTTTGTACATCTGACTTTTCAGCTTCTTATCTGTACTCAGTATCATCCTGTGTTCCTTCAGTTTTGCATTCCATTTCTCTTATTATTTGCTGAAGTTCTTGTGCACAGTCTGCCTGTAATGACACAGTCTACATCATCATCATCATCAGATCCCCTTTTTCTATTTTCAACATAGGGTTGATGTGTCATATCAACTGTTGTGACCTTTCTAAATTGATTGCCACTCTCCTAACTTCTTTGACAATCATGCCTGACTGTTGCAAGTCTTCAGTCTCATCCATTTCTTAGCTGGATGTTTTCATTGTCTTTTAACTTCCTGTCTCCTCCAAATTTTCTTTACCACAGTAATTTGTTTTCCTTGATTTTCTATGCAACTGAGACTGCTTTGGTTGCACTCTGATATCTTCATGTCTTCATCTGTTGCACAATATGCATCCTACCACTTATCTCAGGATCTTCATCTGCATCACCACAAGCTCCCTTAACTGCCTTACTTGCCCAGATTTCTGGGCGTACAGAAACACTGATTATACCATTCTTTTGTACACCTTACTTTTCATTCTCTTTGCCATTTTTCTGTCACACACTACTCCTAATATTGCCTACCAGTTGGCTGCCCGCACCTCTGATTCTAGCTTTGATCTCCTTATTCAGACTTCTCTTTTCATCAACTATATTCAAAAACTTAAAGCTGTTAACCTGTTTTACTATTTTCCCTTCTGTCTCAGTTGTCAGTATCTTCTGATTTCCCCCTTTTGCTGCCATAACTTATATATACTCAGTTGTATCCCATTTGGTTTCAGTTTTGCATTTCAGTCCCTGTTATTTGGTGAAATTCCTGTTCAGAGTCTGTTTGTAGTGCCGCATCAACTGCATACAATATCTATGATGATCTGTCTCCTCTGACTTCTCTGCTAATGTAGTCTATCACCAGTACAAACAGCAGTGGGCTCAGAGATGAGCCCTGATGCACAACCAGTCACACTGGGAACCCCTTGGTAAGTCCAAGCACTGTATATATTTGTGTTATTGTGTCCTTGTACATAGCATGCACTAATTCTACCTGTGCTTACAGGATTTTAATAATCACAGGACTGCCCTAATTGGCTTTCTTGCATTTTCTCATATGCTTCTTTTTTGTAAGTCTAGAAATGCCCAGTTGGTCTGTCTCCTCATCTCCAGCTTCTTCTCCACCATCTGTCATACTGCAAACATTATGTTGGTTTTGTTTCATCCTGATTTGAATCTGAACTGCTTATCTTCCATCCTACATTTGACTACTGTGTGTATTAATCAATCACACTCTCTAGCGTTATCATGTAGTGTGACAGGAGATTGATGCCACAGAACTGCCCACAACTGTGAATATCCCCCTTTGTTCTTTTACACTGGCACTAGATTGCTTATTTTCCACCTTTTGCTCCATACTATGATGAATATCCTCAGGAGGCATTTCTCTCCAAACTCGCACATCTTGATCATATCTGCTGTGACTTCATCTGAGCCTTCACCATTCCCTATCTTCATTTTCCTTGGTGCTTTTCATATTTCTTGTAGGGTGGAGTCTTCATGCTATTTCTCTTTCATTGTAGACTGTGTCTGGGGGCAGAACAGCTTCTGTGAGGTTTTCTACATTCAGTATTCCCATCATCTGCCTTTGATGTCCTCTGGATTGGTGAGTAGATTGTGGTTGCACTGGTGAATAAATTGTTGTTGGCATCATTTATGAATGGTGTCTGATGATTTTCTGAATTTGCCTTGCAACATGATAGAGCTTCTTTGTGCCATCTGCTGAGTCACTTTCCAGAAGATAGTACAGTTTCTTTGACACCTTGTTCTTTGCCATTATGACTGCTCTCAGACAGCACTCCTTAGATTAGTCTACCTTCTCTATCTCCCACTTCTTCTGGAACATTTCTTTCTTTTGATAATTTCCTGAACTCTTGCCTTCCACCACCAGCTTTCTTTTTGTAACTTATAATTAACCAATCAAATAACAGCATTCATAAATAGATAATAGAGCAGTAATATATACCATATAAATACATATAGTTTTATAAATAGATTGAATATGCTTGTTGAGTTAGTCTGGTGAAGAAATTTGAAAAATTGCAAAAGTGCTTACTTTGTTTCTATTAAAAGTTTTTGACTTTAGTCAGCCATGTTGGTTTTGGTACCTTTTATTTTTTACTACAAAATTAATAAAAAGTCAGATTTTGCAGGATATAGGATGACAGAAAATGTACATTTGCCTTTAATGTATACATAAGCAGATGATATTGTATTAATCACTAGATACAAAGAAATGATGAAAGAAACAAGCAAGGAGTTAAATATTTTATTAAAAAAGATAGGTGTATGCATATATGAAGAAAATGTAAAGGTTTTGGTTGTGAAGAAAATATAGGAAATATACAATTTAATGAAAAATCCATAAATGTATTAGGAATAGTATTGGGATTAGAAAAATATACGAATAAGCAATGGGAAAAGGTGTTCCAAGAAATTAAAGAAATATGTTTATTTTGAAAAACATTTACATTAGCATATAGGAAGAAAGTATATTTAATAAATTGTATTTTATTAGGAAAAATAGCATACCTAGCTAATACCTATATGTTGCCAACAAAATATGAGAAAGAATTACTGTTATATTTTCTTTTATATGGGGTTTGAGAATGAACACAGTTTAGAGGAGAATTTTGTACATGAAGGGAAAGCAAGGAGGATTTAGGCTTAATTAATCCAGTAGTACAGGCAGCATTTTTGAACTTATGTAAAGTTATGAAAGCTTATTTGAATGTAAATAAGAATTTGACAGACAGTATTATATAATATAAATATAAAGATATTTTGGGAAAAAGTAGAAATAAAGAAAAGGTTTAAATCTGTGATGAATGATGAGGCAAAGGAGCATCAAAATAAAATTATACTGTGGAAACTGAATGTGAATGAAACTGGGAAGAATAGAAAAGTCAGGTACATAAATATTATGGGAAACATTTAGACATAAAAAGCAATAAGAGATGCAAATGGTCTAAAAGTATGCATGAATGTAAGGAGTTTCTATGGAAACTATCAATAAGTAATCTGTCTGTTAAAGAAAACAAGATAGAGTATGTATTAGTTGTGGCGAATATGAAACTATGGAACATGCATTTTTACTTGTGGGAAGGTAATATTAACTATGGGAAGAGTTATGTAAAAATAAAATGTTAGAGGGGAATTACAAAGGTTGATAAAATAAACATGGACATGATTGAGTATGGTTACTATGGTAAAATAACAGTCCCAGTCCCAAAAGTAAGTCCCAACAGGTTAGGTGAGTAGATAAATTCAAAAATATCCCTCCAAACCAAGTAGAAGGCAGCTGTAGCATGCATCTGACGAAATAACTGATGCTATGAAAGCGCTTACGCTACGTTGTTAACATTTTTTTACATTCTGATTGGACTTCTCTGGCTACCATTACTTGCTACAGTTGCCTTTTACTTGGTTTGGAGGGATATTTTTGCATGGTTACTATGGTGAGGAAATTGAACAAAACAATATTTTATGTATCATGGAGATTGTGGACTGAAAGACTAAATGAAATTAAAATCAATGAAAAATAGACTCCAGCAGAAATTTTGAAAAAAATATGTTTTTGGTTGTGAAAAAAAGGGGTGGGGGAAGTGTTCATTAATATATCTTTATGTGATATTGTGAAAAATGTAAATAATTGTATATAATGTAAGTATGTAAATAATTATATATATATATGAATGATGTCTATCAGTAAAAAAACTACTCTTTTTCGATAGGTGCTATGGGATCTTTTACATCTACCTAAGCTGCCCCAATGTAACCAGATGTAGCCTCAGTTTAAGGTGTCATCCAAAGGACAGCACACTCTACATTGATGCACTCCTCCCTGCACTACAGTGTCAGCAGTCCTACATGGTATGGGAATAAAATGTACACCCTTCTGCACCAAAGGCATGTGTTCTACTTGTTTTGCCACTAACACTGCAATAGTGACACCTTAGGAAAATTGTGACAAGTAAAGATATGAGTCATTTCCATCTATAGCCAGCTACAGAAGCTTCATTAGCTATATCAAAGGGAATCCCATTCATAAATATCTAAATAATTTCCTTTGTTTTAAGTGGAATTCTTCGGTTTTACTAAGGCATGCAAACCTTAATTTTTATGTTTCTCACCTGTCTCAATAATAATTCAGATATCCAATAATTGTGTTTGATAATAATAATAAGACCAATTCAAATCTTGTTTTTCTTTTCTGTAGTGGGATTAATTTCAACACTTTTACTCTGTGCTCATTTAGTAAATGATTACATGATTTATTTCTGTCATTTTTGGGTCCTTAAATTGGAAGTGATCAATGCTTTGAATTCTTAGTATGAACAATACAGCTATGCTTTGAATTCTATGTATGAACAATACATCTGACATACAGAATGAAGAATACTTCATGTGTAGCTAATATGATTACAACAAATAAATTATGGCTACTTCTTCACATCTTATGCTTCAGTCACTGTTGGGGTGCACACCACTTCACCTGCAACACAGTTCATCAAAGATGAAAAACTTGTTTATTCATTTTGTGTTTAATTGAGTGTTCCTTATATTATCTGCACATGCGTCTGTGTGTTTGTGCGTACATAAGGAGAGAGGATGGGGGGGCAGTTGCTGCAGCAAAACCAAAGGAATGTTTTGGTTTTCGATGAACTGCCCCTAACACTTTGCATTTTTTTTTTTGTGCAGTGGTGTTCCTCCGGTATTCTAAGTTTGTTGTGAATCATTTGCATTTCTATTGTTTTCTTTATGGAACTCTCACAGTGATTTTTCAAGTTAAAGTTGAAATGCTTATATATGCACAAAACTGCATAATCAGGCTTTGCATGCACATTAATATTTTTTTCATTAACATGTCAAGAGCATTCATAAATTAAACATAATAAATCAAATAATTCTCTATTTTGTTGACAAAAGATGCACAAAAGTGAACAAATGCATGAAGTACTTGTTATACACTCCCTGCATGGAAATCCTGTAGTGCCTTTATCTTTACCCATCTCTATAAAAATATTGTAGGGTGTGTGTGTGTGTGTGTGTGTGTGTGTGTGTGTGTGTGTGTGTGTGTGTGTGTGTGTGTGTGTGTGTGTGTGTGTATGTATATGTGCGTGCATGTATGTGTGTGTGCGCGTGTGTGTATGTGTGTACATGTGTGCGTATGTGTGTGTGCATGTCTGTGTGTGTGTGTGTGTGTGTGTGTGTGTGTGTGTGTGTGTGTGTGTGTGTGTGTGTGTGTGTGTGTGTGTGTGTGTGCGTGCGTGTGTGTGTGTGTGTGTGTGTGTGTGTGTGTGTGTGTGTGTGTGTGCGTGTGTGTGCGTGTGTGTGTGTGTGTATGTGTGTGTTTGTGTGTTTGAGTTCATACCTGCAAGATTTGGTGGCTGATCTAAATGACTTGCCTTGCAAAAAGGATATTTTAATCCCCGTTAAAAGGTACCATCCATAGTCAGAAAGTCATGTAAACATTTAGAAAAAGAGTGGAAGTTTATATGCAGTTGCTATGGGGTTACTTTGTAATATAAACATGTTTACAGAGTAAGCATGTTTTTACATTGATGGACTTTTAAGTGCGAACATTTATAATAAAATCAATACAGTGAATGCATACTGTGGTGCAAGTCTAAATCAACAGTCTGTATCGTCGATGTCAGCTATATTTAACATTTTCAGTATGGCTGTAGTGTTGTTTATAAAGTTACCCAGCATTTTGTTTACTTTAAATTTCAATTAGTTTGTAACATGATCCGATTTTAACAAAAATATGCAGTTAAATGTACTATAAACAGGTATGAAGAGTGTAATAAGGAACATTCAGAAGAAGTGTGGTGAAAGAAGCACGACTGAAAGTGAAAATAATAACTTGCTTCAAGCTAATGCAATACAGTTTGCATGTTCTTCTATAGAATAAGCAAGTTGGAAGGTTCAGCAGCTGTGGCTTTGTATAAATAATTACACGAGGGATGCTGAGAACTGATGCAAATACTTAATGTTACAGCAGATTACTTAAAGCATGAGCTTACTGCTTTCATGCATTTGTGCTGAAGATTTTTCATCCTAAACTCTTTATCAGAGTGGCAGTGAGTGATGTTACTTGGAAGTCAGTCCTATAGTTTGGAGACAATAATGGAGAATGCATGGTCGTTGGAGACTAATGTATTTTTAGCCTTTGATGCACAGTACCATTATATGATTAGGAGTGTATTTGATAAAAATTATTTTTTATGGACACTTTTGATAAAAGTAAAGATGAATTGTTATGGATGATTTTATAAATGTAAGTCAATGAAGGTCCATTTGCTATTGCACTAGTAAACATTTTGCACATTTGAAGTTGATACAGTGATGCCCTGAATGACAGGAGAGAAGAATGAAGTAGCAAATTCTGACAAGGATGACAGACTACAGTCTAAGTGTGGCTACAAAATGTTAATACCTATTGCTTCCCTTCTTTGAGGGACGAGGAAATGTAAGATTTTGTGCCAGTTATAAAGGTCTGCATTCATTTTTGCTTTTATGCTCAATGTGAATTGACATATTCAATGATGGGGCCATGAGGGAGTCATTAGACTAAAGGCAGCTTCAGTGAATCTAATTACAATGGCATTGCATGAACCATCAGTATTAGAAATACCTGATCTATATTAAAAGAACGAAATGACATAAGAGCGAATGCTCTTACATCGACACATAAAACCCGAAACTACAATATAGCAAAGTTAAGGAACAGCTGCTCCAAAAAAAAAAAAAAACATACAGACAAAATAAAGTGGGGGGCTTCATCCCCCACACCCCCCGATGTGGGGGGCTATGCCACCCACACACCCCTATGTAAATATACCAACTCCAAGATCGAACCACAGTGGAGGAAATGACAAAGTCCTGAGAATGGCCCAGTGATTTTTTTTCCCCTAGGGAGAAAAATCACTGTTCTGTTACTTCGCTGTTTTGTGCTTTCGGATTTTACATGTCGATGAAAGAGCATTCGCTCTTTTCTCGTTTCGTTCTTTTAATATAGACCCGAAATACCAGCCTTCAGTGCCAGATTAGTCACTGAGCAGGGGAATCTATCTAATGTCCTAGCCAAATCTCCACTAAACTTGCTATGTTGGGCCTAATCTGAAAACAGTCCACAGGCCTATGAAGATCAATGTGGCCAAAAGAAGAAAATAAATATAAGTAACAATGAGTGTTTGTTTATTTTAGTTTGCTTTGTTTAAATAATAAGAATCAGAATTGTTTTTGCTTTAACATTTCCACACAGAATCATTTAGTCATATGAACACATAAACTTATGATGATGCTGGTAGAAGAATACTGTGTCTACCGGACTAAAGTTGTCATCACTCCATATGCAGCTTTGCTTCATGCCCTTTCCTATCTTCACCTTACAATCTGCCCACACTCCTTCAAAATCCTTATATCATCCTGCATTCTAACTCTTTCACAGGTCCTTTTCTACATGCCGTCCTCTCCAAGAACAAATACCTCTACACTGTCGATGCCCAAACAGCCTTAAAACTTTACTTTTACTAATTAATTAAAACAATAAAATGACATCTAGGCTATCTGCCTTCAAACATTTGAAAGAATTAAACATACTGATATTTTTATAAATGCTCATCAGAAAGGGAAGTAAGTAATCAAATAAGGTAAGTTTTAACCAGTCACAACATTTCAAAAACCTCCTTTAGAAAGCATGCTTCATTAATAATTCATTGCTGAGTTTCTTGGGATAAATGCTCACATAAAAATAAACCAGCTTTCCTTTTCCAATAGATCTTATCTGATATTTAGCAATAAAAATACAACACACTTACATAATTAAAAAAAAAAACTTTACACATTATTGCCATGTGTTCTGAGAGACTGCTTTCCAATCTATCTGCAAATATACAGAGCTGAGTATATATATATATATATATATATATATATATATATATATATATATATATATATATATATACATATATATATATATATATATATATATATATATATATATATATATATATATATATATATATATATATATATATATATATATATATATATATATATATATATATATATATATATATATTTTTTGGTTTTAGAGTTTGTTAATTGTTGCTTAGATCTCTGTTGAAACTGTTGTCTCCCTGTTCTGAGAAACTGCTTTCCAATCTATCTGCAAATATACAGATCTCAGTATATTTTTTTGGTTTTAGAGTTTGTACTGTTAGTTGCTGCTTAGAACTCTGTTGAAACTGTTTTCCCCACCCCACCCCCTTATTTTCTGCAGTGTCCTCAGTTGGTATAACTGTTTTTTACAGTTTGTCTGTTATCTAACTCAGGGATCACTTGCATAAAATTAGACCTGTTAGTAACAGCCTGCATTTAATTTCTGGAACCTGTGTTCTGAGAGACTGCTTTCCAATCTACCTGTAAATATACAGAGCTGAGTATATTTTTTGTGGTTTTAGAGTTTGTTAATTGTTGCTTAGATCTCTGTTGAAACTGTTGCTTCCCTGTTCTGAGAGACTGCTTTCCAATCTATCTGCAAATATACATAGCTGAGTATTTTTTTTTTTTGGTTTTAGAATTTGTACTGTTAGTTGTTGCTTAGATCTCTGTTGAAACTGTTTTGTCCCACCCTCCTTATTTTTGGCTTGTAGTTTAAATTTGGTGGCTTTTGCAGTTGCCGCCCCACTGTAGATTTGATCTGGGACACTCCCTCAGTCCCATCTCTTTACCACATTCTACCTAATAAACTCTTTCTGCACTTGCTTTTAGTTCTTTTTAATTTAATTGCATTTTTTAAACTGTGTTTGGCCTAATGTTTCTATATACTTAAGTGTGCTAGCTTGCACTGCATGTGAATTGTTTTTACTACTGTTTTTGCTACTTTTCTGTAAAAACAAAAAAACTGTAAGCCTGTTTCCTACCTTTCCTGTAACTAGTGTTCCAGATACAGATTTGCTGTGTCCAGGACTGTATGTAAACTTCTGAGCCCCCCAAGCCTTTCTGTGTTGGAGGGAAGCCTTCTAGCTTATCAGTGGGAGTGGTAAGCTCTAGGCAACCTGTCTACCACATAAGGAGTGGTTCTGGCCCAGAAATTGTAGTTACTGGCCGTTTGAGCAATCTCTTCCATCTATCTCAACTTTCTGATTTGAAAGCCTGCATTTGCACTTGTTTCTGTCCTGTAACTCGTCTAGTGCAGATACAGATTCTTAGTTTTAGCACTTAAATTTGCTTATTCGTGCTCAGCACTTGTTCAGAACTTGTAAGCACTAAATAAGCTACTAATTACTATAGCACTCAACCTTCCTCATTACCTAGAGGAAAACAGTTTTTGTACTTACTTTTCTCACTTGCTTAGAGAAAAACAGCTCTTGTACTCACTTTCCTCACTTATCTAGAGGAAAATAGTTTTTTATTCAGGCATGTCCAAGGGTCAGCTCCCAGTGTTCTCGCCTGTCTATTTGATGAATCTGGGCATCTTGAGGCAATGTAGAAATTGCCTCATGTACACAGACAACCCTCTCCTCCTACCACTCGACACTACAACCTGTGAGAGATGCAATTATCTAGTCAAACTGGAGGTAAAGCTCTCTCCAACCAAGACTGAACTTGACAGTCATGAGGAGAAGGTAAACATTTGCACCACACCACACTCATCACATAGTCTCACTAAATCTACACCACCAAAATCCACACATAGTAACACATAAACATTCGCGGAGGCTCTCAATAATAATCTGTCTAAGCAACAGAGATCTCCAAAGCAGAAACGCAAGCAACCTCCATCCTCCAACACAACCCAAATGACACATAGCCCACAGACTCAGTGTGCTACTCAACCACAGCCAATAAGGCATAACAATGAACCCAACACACTAGTCATAGGTGACTCTATAGTCAGGCACACTGATGTCCCACTCACCAGGCTAAACAAGGAGAAGGTTACTGTCAGCTTCTTGCCGGGTGCCAGGATCCACTACATAACCCACGCACTCAGGTCACTCCACAACGAGTACAAATATGACTGTCATTGTCCATGTTGGTGTGAATGACCTGACATGTACCTCCCTGGACTACATGAAAAGAGACATGGAAGAGCTCTCCGATCTTGTAGCCCAGGCAGGTATGACTCTAGCCCTTAGTAGCATTCTGCCATCACTCAGAATGATACCGCAGTACAAGGACAAAATGATTGACTTCAACAATTGGCTAAGCTCCTGGTGTCATTCTAAGGGGATCCAGTATCTGTCTGCTTGGGATGACATGGTCGACAGACCACAATGCTTTGCCACAGATGGCCTGCACCTGTCGCCCCTGGGATTCTGGATACTGGCTAAGGCTCTTGCTGCCCCAATAGTGCCTTTTTTAGGCAAGTTTCAAATAACAAATTCGCCACCGTAACAGGAACAGGCAAGCAACAACTGGGGGTAATGCTACTCAATGCTAGAAGTCTAAATCTCAAAATGCACTCACTCAAGGCACTCCTAAAAATGGAGAACATCGATATCTGTGCAGTGACTGAGACCTGGTTCAAGGCTCCAGAGGGCACTTCTGTACTACCAGGCTATAACTCATACCACACTTTTCGGCCATATAACCTGGACCGAAACACCAATGTCGGAGGTGTGTCCATATTCATTAAGGATATCCACACCTCCAGGCTAGTTGCTCAGCATAATGCATCCAAGGTTATCCAAGTTCAACTAACTCTGGCCAAAACTGCAGTCCAAATTGTAGCTTGCTACAGATCCCCCTCCATGCCCCATGATTCCCACTCCTCTTTTCTTGATGTACTGGAAAATATTAGGGTTGAACCAAACACCCTAATAATGGGTGACTTCAACTACCCAACCATTAACTGGGAAAACTACTCATGTACCAACTCCTTAGCTCAACGCTTTCTGGAATTCATGAACTCCAATGCCCTGGATCAACTTATCCATGGGTCTATATTATAACATCGAAGTTCAAAAACTTCAAATGTTATAATATTGAACCCAGTACAGTGAACGCTTGAAAGAGTGAAGCTGCAGAACACCGAATACTTTCATAGGGAAAGTATTCCGTGGGCAGTTTCTGCAGCTGCGTTATTTCCTCAACTGTGGAGCGAAGGTCACGGACCAGGTTAAGGTAAGTGTGCGAATGAAGGTGAGTGTGCAATTGGGTGTGGGTTAGGTGAGTTAGGGTTAGGGCGCGGGTCAGGTAAATGTGCGTTTGTGTGGACGTGAGGGTTAGGGTGGGGTGGGTGAGTTAGGGTTAGGGAGCAGGTAAGGTGAGCATGCGATAGGGACCTTAGGGTTAGGGTTGGGTTAAGGTAAGTGGGCAGCTAGTGGTGTATGTCTGGTTTAGTGTAGGGTTTTGTGAAGTGTATGTGTGGATTATTTATTTTGGTGTGTTTGAGTTGTGTGTATGTTTGTCGGAACAGCAAATTTTTTCCCTGGGAAAAAAATTCGTTATTATGACTGTTCAGTTTTCTGGTGTTTCGATTGAATGGGGTCGATATTATAACATTCGATGTTTTTAGACTTTGATGTTATAATATAGACCCCTTATCCACACCCCCACCAGGGGCAACAATATCCTAGACCTAATCATTACCAACATGAGTGACCGGTGTTCCACACCTGAAGTCAATTCCTTGTTGGTCCGATATGACCATAAGCTAATCACCCTTGATATCCACATCCCGCCCCCACCCCCCATTAAGGAAACCATGGTAAAAAATATCTCCAAAGCCAACTTCATGCTTCTTAAGACAGAAGTGGTGAACTTCATGACACCCATGCAGATGGACAATACAGTTACAACTGCTGAATCCTACACAAATGCACTCTATAAGCACTTAAACGAGTGCATGGATCATGCTATCCCAAACAGAACCAAGACGCTATCTTCCAAAAAAGGAAGCCAATCTGGTGGTCCCCTGCCATAAACAAACTGTACAATAGAAGGAAGAAACTGTTGCAAAAGAGAGTAAAATCCCATGAGTGGAGGAGCTCCCTGGTCAGCCTCAGTAAGAAGCTGAAATCCCTTATAAGATCCTCCAAAGCTAGCTATGAAAACAAAATCGCCACTAATTCTAAGGGCAACCACAAAGCATTATATAGCTATGTCAAGAATCTTGATGGCAACACTCAGATCTGCTCTGAGTTACAGCACAACGGCACGAAAATTACAGTACCAACTGATATTGCCAACATCCTGGCAGATAGGTTCAGTGCTAACTTTAACCCCCCTCACCCCCTAAAGGGCCCATATATATACAGGAAGACTGCAGAGTCCCTGTAATCACAACTACGCAGGTAAAAGCTGCACTCTCTAAAGCCAAAAACACAGCATCCATGAGACCGGACAACATCCCAGGCTGCGTTTTACATGAACTTCAGAACGAACTGGCTCCCCACTTAAGGACCATGTTCAATAATAGCCTCACATCAGGCTTTGTGCCCACTGAATGGTGCACAGCAACAGTTAACCCACTCCATAAAGGGGGAGCCACCACTGGTCCCGGGAACTATCGACCTATCAGCCTGATGAGCCTGGTCTGCAAGGCTATGGAACGTATCATCATGGAACTCATAAACTCATAAACAAAGACATTGGTAACCTCCAAACTCTGGATCCCACCCAGTTCAGGTTTGTGAAAGGCAGATCAAGCCTCCTGAACCTAATCGACTTCTTTGAGGCAGTCACGAAAGCTGTAGATGAGGGCAAGGTGGTTCACATAGCCTATCTTGACCTCGCCAAGGCTTTCGACACCATCCCCCATTCTGGAATTATAGCTATACTCACTAAACTAAGTATAAATCCCTACGTCACAAGATGGGTTGCCAAATGGCTCACTGACAGAACCCACACTGTAAAAGTTGCAGACTCCAAATCTGACCTCAAAGCAGTGACAAGTGGAGTATCACAGGGACCTCTCCTGTTTGGTATCTACTTCTCTGAAGTACAGGCTAACACAGAAGGCCTCTGGCTAATGAAGTTCACAGATGACTGCAAACTAGGAGCCATAGTCAAGTCCCCAAATGATGTGGACATCCTACAGAAGGGCCTCGCTGAGACAGATGCCTGGTGTCAGAGCCATGGCCTCAAGCTCAATGCCAAAAAGTGTAGTGTCATCCCCTTTGGTAAAACCTCTGTACCCATGAACTACCACATAGGCAGCAATCTACTTAACACCAAATGTGTGATAAGAGACCTTGGGACCCAGGTATAGAGTAGTCTCTCCTTTGATAGTCATATCGCCACAGTAGTCAGGAAGTCCTTCTACGTGGCACACCTCATCATGAAAGTGTTCTCATCCAGGAAAAAAGATGTCATTGTTCCCCCTCTACTCGACACTCATTAGACCCATTATACAGTACAACGCCCCTTTTGGAATGTACCTCACAAGACATCTGCAGCAGCTGGAAAGGCCACAGAAGTACCTCTTAAAAAGGATTACTGGCCTCAAACAAATGCCCTACACTGACCGCCTCAAAAAAACTCCAGCTTTACTCTGTAGCATATCGCCTACTCTGAGGTGATCTCTGTCTAACATATAAAGCTATGTCAAACCCAGAGCCGTTGGACATGCTACACCTAAAGAAATCCCAATCCCTCTGAGCTACATGCTCTAGAGGCTTAAACCTTGTCACCACAATAAACAGGATAGATTCCTGTCCCAGAGACTTACCATACTCTGGAACAAGCTACCCATCTATATCAAGCAAAGTTCTTCATTAGCACTCTTCAAGAAAAATCTTGATGAGTGGATGGGAAATAGGAAATACACCCCAGGGATCACTTCTGCTGTCTCTGCTCGACAGTGGCACAGGAAATAACTTTCTTGGGTGGTATAAGCCAGGGAACCTTGTTGGCTAGGCTTATGTAGGCCCTTGGGCTGATAGCCTAGTACCTACCTATGAACCTATGAACCAATGTTTGTGCTGAAAATTGGAAGGAGGCCACTGGCATATTAAGACAATTATTTCTGATGCCCATTAAATGCTCCTGAATTGTTTTTCCCTAGCTACCAACTAGTCTGTTCAGTATAATATAATCCTCCTTAAATTCCATTTCCACTCCTTTTTATTTCCATGTCTTTTCTATATATTATAACTTAATAACTAATCTGCTGATTAATTCAATACTAATAATATGATACAACAGGAAAGCTAGGACAATACTGTCACTACTTTCACTTATTATTTATATTTATGTAGCCTTTTTAATGTCAAATACTTGCTCTTGTGGTTTCTGTATATTACCTAGTATGCAATGTTTTGTTTGGTAATGCTGGAGCTTTTCTCTCTTTTTTTTTATATTGCCTAATATGTAATCTTTGTGACTTTTGTAATGTTGGTGTTTTTCTCCTCGAGTGTCCACTGAAAATGGGTCATTGGCTCAGATGGACTAACCCGACTACCAAATGTCAAATAAATAAATAAATATAATATAATCCGCATGTGCAGTTTAATGTATATACCTCTGCCTTTTGATAACAGTTTATATTATTCAAAGCCTTAAAATAATGGTCATTAATAAAATGCTAATTGCTATGGTCTACATACTTGTCTTTTCCTTTATGACCAAAGCAGATACAAACATTATTCCATATAAGTCTCACTAAACCTCAGTACAGAGGAAAGATAGCCGCTGCTTCCCAAATGTATAGCTTCCTAGATATTCAGCTATTCTCATTAATATCATAATTGCCCTAGTTAATACTCTTTTGCATTGTTCTGCATGGCTGAGTCTAGGGGTAATAGACAGCTATGCCTAAGTTCTATTTCCTTTTTATATATTTTCCATTTACATATATGTCAGCATGGACTTCAAGCCATAATTACTTACTCAAATTTGCATCATTCAGTATAAGTCCAGCTTCCACTTAATTGTTCAGCCTGGTAACCTATGTAAGGCCCATTATAGAGCTGTACGCCATCCATGACTACTACTTCTTTCTCAGTATCATGTACAAACAGACTTATCATGCACACCAGTCTATACTTGACTTTTATTTTGAACCTGATGTTTGCTATATAGCTATATATATATATATATATATATATATATATATATATATATATATGATAGAAAGCTCATTTGATAGAAACTCATTTCACTGACACCATAAGATAGAAAGCTCAAAACACTAAAAACTCATTTGACTGAAACTCAAAACTCTGAAAATGCTATATGCCCTTTTCCCCATGGTAGTGCGATCCTGGAGTTAGTATATATAGTTAGGGGGGGGTGGAGGGCACAGCCCCCCACAATGGGTGGTGTGGGGGGTGTAGCCTCCCACATAGTTTATGTAAATATTGTTTTCTCCAAACAGTTATTCATTGTAGTTATTAGTATCCAAGTGTAGGGTTTAAAATGTATGAAGTATGTGGGGGCTACGCCCCCCACACCCTCCATTGTGGGGGGCTGTGTCCCCCACACACCTAACTATATATACTAACTCCAGGATTGCACTACTGTGGGGAAAAGGGCATATAGCATTTTCAGTGTTTTGAGTTTCAGTCAAATGAGTTTTCAGTGTTTTGAGCTTTCTATGTTTTGGTTTCACCCAAATGATTTTCCATCAAATGAGTTTTTTTGTCATTTGATAGGGACCCATATATATATATATATATATATATATATATATATATATATATATATATATATATATATATATATATATATATATATATATATATATATATATATATATATATATATATATATATATATATGTTGAATGGTACTTGCCCCAGAGTGGACCCTTGTGGCATTCCAATGTCACCTTTAATTCTCCACCTGTTTTCTTTCTGATCACTATTCTCATTCTTCTGTCTGACAGCTAACTCCATACACCCCTCTGATCCCAATTACTTTATCAGTACTCTCCATGTGTGACATAGCAACAAAGAACTTGCTACAATTCAGATAAACCACATCAACTTGGTTTTCACAGTCTGGCTGTGGTATGCCCAGTCATAGATACGGATCAGACTAGACTGGGTTGACCTACTAGATGCCATGTTGCTTCTCATGTGTGATAAACAACTGTTTTACGCTGCCTATCAATTTTGCAACCATTGTTTTTTTTCTGGTTTGGAGAAGAAAAACCACTGGTGTGTAATTACCTGATCTTTTGCACACCCACCCTTATTCAAGGATTTTGCTGTTTCCGTCCTCTAATCACATGGCACTACCCTTATTTTCAAAAACAGACTGAATAATTTGGATAATGTATCACTCAGTACTGCAATGGCCTCTTAGCCATTCTTGTTGGCAGCTCATACAGCCCTTGCATTTCAGCATTCCTTAACTCTGAGTTCTGTCTCTAAGTTTTCCCAATTAATTAAGCCATCAGTCCATTTTTCACTCCTCAGTCTCATCCGTCTCATGCTTATTCCCACCCATTTTCTTCTTTTTTTGTAAAATGGAGATAAAGAACTCATTCAGTATTACAATATATAAGGCTTTACCTTCCTGCATGTGCTAAGAATTTCTGCCATTTCTCACAGCATTGACCAGTTACCTTTCTAGTACTGTATTTATCTCTCAAACTTCTTTCCAGGTTCTTCTTTTAATCTGAAAATATTGCTTTCTAGTAACAACAGCTTTCATTATTTTATAGCTTGCCATGCTCTGTCCACTCTTATGAACACATTTCTTTTCTCTTCAGCTAGACTGGTTGTATTCTCTGTCAGCTTTTCTCCCCCATTTTACCAGTTTTATTATTCCTTCCAGTCTTTATCTCATCAGTTCTTCAGCCTTGTCTATTCCCTGCCATTTCTGTAAGTTATATCTCAGTTTGACTGCCAACATTTCAGAGAATACCTGCATCAATGCAATGCCTTTGTTTGAGCCTACTTTCTGTATGCCCTTAAAACTGGAGTGAACCATTTGACTGATTAACCTCTGCCTTCCCCACTTGAATGCATTAGTATGACAGGCAACGTTAACCCATTGATTGAGGCCATAACCCTTTGCTTATAACCTACTTACACTAATGCTTCAGTAATGCTTCCTTCTCCTAAATACTGGGATATGGACCCTACAATTAACTTCTATCAGATTTAAATTCCCCATGACTATTAACTTTCCCCCTTTTGCCCATGTTCTGACTCTTTATGAAACGGGCATCTACAAAAACTTTTCCATTTTGAAACCAGTATAACATACCCATCAATCAGGTTTCCACTCTCCCATCTTGATGACCACCCTCTCTGCTTTCTTATCTAACACTTCCTTTTGACACTGCACCCTTGTTTATATGCACAAATATCTATTATCCTCCTTTGCTTATTTCCCTTCTTGTGCAATTTGTAATCCACTGCTTTGTAATCCTAGCCCCTTTGTTGCCTAGGACACATAATACATGTCATGACTTTCTTGTATTCAAAAGTATCACTGAGAACTGAGGCATCCTTTTCATGGGTACATAGTATTACATTTCACCACCTTTTCATTCCTGTTTCTTGTCTTTTTTCCCTCTAGCTATATTGAAACTATTGTGATGAATGGCTATATAAATTCACACCCATTACTACAACTGTATATGTGATGAAGAGGAGCCTCAGTCTCTATACTCCTCTGCTACCAACAATTTAATGTGTGAAGAATGGATGTATAAGTACACCACTACCACCAATTTCTATTTCACAGATGGTTGTATAAATCTGCTGCCACTGTCAAGAATTTACATGTGATGCAGAGGGACTATGGTCTCAGGATCCGGATTACTGTCACCAAATACTATCCAAGCTGGCCTTAAGAGTATATGGCAAATGTGTACTGCTGCTTCATGTAATATTCAACACCTGCCACATCCAAATAAGCTTTACACTGGTCAGTTGACAAAGATTATTTTATGCACATACAGACACACACACACACACACACACACACACACACTATTTTTCAGGAGATAGTAATTATATCTATCTAGTAACAGCACCCTCTTCCCAACCTTCATAAACATCAGCCAGATGAATCTGATAAATCAAAAGTATAAGATCTATTAAAATGATTCATCAATTAAGTATTTGCATAGTAGAAGTAGCTTTAGGCATTCTCTCATTAAAAGGTGGACACCAACAGTTGGGATGTCATAAAGGTTACACACATACTCTTGTAGTAATAAATTAAGCTACCAGCAGCATCTTCAAGCTTCTGAAGTTAAATTAAGAAAACTTTATATTAAGTAATTAATTTATAAAGTAACATATACAAACAACTGTATATTTTCACAATGAAATATTAAATAAAGAACTTTAGTAGACAAATGGCATATAGATTTATATTAGCTTATCTACTCATAACCCGACCAGTATCTAATGATTTTACCAGATTATATCTGACTTTGACATTTGAGTCCACATAGCTGTTGCACAGTCATACAGGCAGGGAATTCCAGGTTTAAGCTTCTATCCCAGAGCTGTAATCCATTGTATATATTTTAAAAGCAGTTGAACTCTCTTTAAGAGTACCATGTCCTGTTTTTTTGTCTGTTTGGTTTTAATTTTGAATGGAAAGTTTCCTGTTTTCAGACTCACATAACTCCTGGAAGAGGCTATAGTCTAAATAAGGTAATGCATCCATTGACCAGAAGTAACATATCAAGAGACTGATTTGAAGGCACTGCAAATAAGGGCACATCTGAGAAACTAGCCTCACTTTTTAAAAGCTCTGCTGCATTCCATTGAAAGCATTTATGTATTTTTTACATTCCATACATTTTATGTGCTGCAAGATTTAGTGAAAGTAACAACCATGGATTTTTATAAAAATAATCACATTTGACTTCACTTAACATCAGTGTTTATGTATGTTTTACTGAACGACAATTATTCATCATACTGAGGCCAATCAATAGACTAAAAACATACTTTCCAGTAAAAGAACCAATCTTGCTGCTCTACTGTTTGAATAAACGGCATATTTTCAGTCTGGTTATATGGCAAGAAGTGAAGGGAATTTAAGGAGCATCATGTTCTTCTTTGCATATTTGAGTTGTTATCATATATAATACTGAAATGATGAATAAACTAAAAATGGAGTGTGTGTGTGTGTGTGTGTGTGTGTGTGTGTGTGTGTGTGTGTGTGTGTGTGTGTGTGTGTGTGTGTGTCTGTGTGTTTGTGTGAGACTGTGAGTATAATTTTGCATGTATGCACATATGTGCATTTCTGTGTTTGTAGGAGAGTTATGGTGATCAAATCTGATACCCGCAGGAAGTAAATGGATGTTATATAGAGTCATCAAGGGGGGTTTACATATACCATGCAGAGTCCCATAAGGTCATTTTGTACACTGGCTTATGTAGACATTTAGCACATTAGTACAATTTATGAAGGAGAATTGCCATAATTATATGCCATGTTCAAACAGCAAGCTGATCAAAGGACCAGCAGTTGACTTATCTGCATATGGATGTGTTTGGTTTGGATCTGAACGCTCCTGTATTCTTTCATTAAACTGTCATAATACATCATGCAACTTGCTGCAGTTACAATCAAATGTCTGAGCCCCTCTGTAAACAGAATATGCTGGTATTTCCCATTATAGGAAGAAAAAATAGTGATAATTTATCTGATGTAATATTTATGATACAGAAAATGCATTAACATACTGTTGCACATCTGAGGCTCAGGTGTACCTGTACCTTCTTAGTATAATGGCGCTATGAGCATACTGAGGCATGCATATAATACAAATGGCTACTGTAACATTATGCATTTTAATTATACTTTTGGCACATGACACAGCACATTTACCGAGAGTGTTGAGGTTCATAGCAGTATTCATCACAAGTATGGCCTACATTAGTATTCCCTGACTTATGATCAACAGTGGACTTCACATACTTTAGGCATCTAGTGTACAGCCCATTATTATAAGCTGTTGGTTGATATCTTGCTAGTATGGAACTGCTGCCCCTTTATTTATTTAAAAAAAAACAGCTGTGCTTTCAGACTTTGCTGCAGAATATGTCATCTGGCATACCCTATATTATACATGCTGCATAGCCCTCAACCTCTACCTGTACCTATTTGGTATACTGCCTTAGCATGATTATCACATCTCTTACTGGATGGGATACCATCTGTGTGGAGTACATTGGCACTTCCTCTGTCTGCAGTTGTGCTCTGTATATGTCCAGATTTTATGCAACAAGGTTGTGCATGTGTATGTGGTCTGGCATGTATATGAATATGTGTGGTCTGTGTGTGTGTGTGTGTGTGTGTGTGTGTGTGTGTGTGTGTGTGTGTGTGTGTGTGTGTGTGTGTCTGTGTCTGTGTGTGTGTGTGTGTGTGTGTGTGTGTGTGTGTGTGTGTGTGTGTGTGTGTGTGCGCGTGTGTGTGTCCAGCAATAATCCAGCACCCTATATTATGTTATACATACAATTTCTGTAAATAGAAATGTGAGCCACAGACCTGGACCTGTACAATATTTAAATTCTTCAGATGGAAGAAATTTTCTGAATGAGAATATGGGAGGCTGTAATGTGAAGATGAAATTGTGAACATGTGTTAATGAGATGGATAATGGAGGTATACAGTTGAACAAAACAAAGTCTGAGATAAAGGACTGCAAGACAGTGACTTTGTAAACAGTGGCGTGCAATACATATTGCTCTGTGGTTTATCTGCCAGCTTTGACCAAGAGCTACTTGTAGACATTGTCATCCTATTACTTATATGAATGTAGAGCTGATGGTATTTGCATATGTTTTTTTCAGGGGGATCTACAGGGAACTGAAGGATTAAGTGGTGGGGATATACAGGACTTGTGGAAGAGATGATATAGCTGTAGTATGCAAGTTATGTACACTGTATACGAGCCTTCACATCAGTATTAGCATTAATAATTATATGTTACTTTCCTGATAGCTAGGTATGTTAATTTTGTTGTTTGGAATGTACTGCTAACCAACACATCTTCTTTACACAGTAATAAGAGCTTGGAATAGTATTTTTGTTGCTGCACTTATATACTCATAACCTCCTAACTTCTATAGTGACCTTCACACATCATTGTAAACATTGGTGAATCAGAAACCATGGAGGCCATATTTATTTGCTATGTGCATTGTAAAGGGAATGGCTTGCATAACACAGAGGCACTGAGCACCATGACTCCTTCATAGGCTTTTGTGAATAGTTTAGTGATGTGTTATGTGTTTTATTTTCTGCACAAATCCTCTGCATTAGTCTATCACTATTTATGATGGGGCCAATAGTTATCAGAGGCACACTGTTTTTTTGTGACTAAATGGTAGAGCTATACTGATGAGTAACTACTGATGACTTCCTATCACTATGGAAACAAAACAGGAAAAGATATGAGGTTCACATCCTTTATAAGTTGGTTTCCTTTATATCAGTAGCACCACTGTCCACAATGATAGTAACAGAGAGTGTGAGTTCTCACATCTGGCTATATCAGCCACCCATATATATTTGTAGAAGGTCAGTACTGTTTATGCTTCCAAAGTTTGCCACAGTTAACAAATACAAAACTTGTAGCAGAAACATTTTCTTTAGTCTTTCGGTCATTACAGTTCAACATGTATGCATTTGCTTTCCATGGTTGCAGTGCAACTGAGCACATTCTATGAATTATGATAAACATCTTAGATATGATGAACTTCCATTTTTGTAATCTGATTTTCTTATTTTAACAGTCTCTTAAGCATGCAAATTTGCAAACTGTGGCCTTGCACACAGTGAACATGATTTTTCTAGATTACTAATTCTAATGCAGCTGTATTCTAAGTTATCACAATAGCTCCTCTGTGGGCATTCTGTCATAAAAAGATTTTAAGCATTCTTACAAAGCTGACATCAAATGTGTTGCATACATTTTGATTTGTATTATATGCCAAAAGATCCATGTTTTGTGTTCTTTAAATCTATTTATTTTAGTATATGTATTTCTTTTATAGTAATTTTAGTAACAGATTTGTTTTAGGCTTGGACAACTGGGAGTTCATTTTATAAAAAATGTAAAAGAAATTCTGCAGTTTCACAGTCTGAGCTTCCTAAAGCAGCACATCTAATTAGGTAATGAGCTTGGTTTCTTAAATAAATGGTACATAAATTGATGCAAATATAAAACTGATGCATGTGTGTGAATTATAGTGGCAAACTGTAATTGTACTGTTTAAATATTCTTGCATTATTTAGGTAATTCAGTTAAGTATTTATATTAAAATTTTCTCCAAAGACACCTGGCCTGTTTTAGTTTTGGTATATTCAGTTAAATACCCATTCAGTTTTCAAAATAGTTTTTCTATACACCAGAGAAGACATTTCAGGCACATTCCTGTTTGTGATAATATGTATTTTCTTACTGTATTTGTAGCTAGTGTTATTATTGCATAAGTTATTAAATGTCAGTTTTCTTCGGCTAGCTTATTAGCACTTTCTTGTCTCCAGGGATGTTTACTAGCTAAACATAATAAAGCAAAATTACATTAGTCTCCCAGACAGTCTCTTCCTGTTTTTTAATTTATTATTACCATATGCACTGCACACAGTCCTATATTTTTATTTATGAGTATTGAAATAATCAAAGATGCTAACACAGAATTATGATCTACAAAGCTTGCCCAAATGTTGCTGTTACCTGCCTATGTATCTGCTCTTGTCCTGTATAGCTACATCTCTACCTGCATCTGCCTGTCACTGTTATACGATGAAAAGCAGCTTTCATATATTATTCCTCTACTTTTTGACTTAATAAGTAATTCAAGCTAATTTCCTTGCAAATCAGAACAAAAAAATCAATTGTGCACATAATTATTATGGGTTATTCAGTGTAACCACTCAAGACAAGGTTTTACTTTTTTAGCTCTTATATCGTTTCCTTTTATATTGCTCATTTCTGCTGTTGTGATAAGCCACACTATTTCTGTAGCAGCTTTACAGTTCTTTTAGAAACTGAGATGTCATGGGATGTGCATATCCATTCATTGTACCTAGCTCACTGAAACTGCTGATAACCTTTGCCTCCCTCGAATATCTCCTGGGGTCTATATGTCTTTCCAATAGATAAAGTGAATGGATCATTTCAGCAGCCCACAGTGCATCTACTTTGTTTAGTGTATTATTAGGATTCTCTGCATTGTGAAATGAATTGTTCAACGCAAAGCATCTTATCTGGAATTCTGTCTGACCTTATTGATGTGGGTCATTTTTAGTTTGAAAATTGAACTTAAATGAAATCCCTTCTTAATTGATTTAAATTTAAATCTGTCCCACCTCTGCTTGGCTGCTTTAAGAAAATATCAAATTGTAATCCATTATACAGATCACATTCTTTTAATGTATAAACAGGATCCAAGTGATAAAAGCTCTAGTTCCATACAGAATAAGAGAAGTGTAAAAGCTCAGAACTAGGCATCCTATGAAAAGAAAAAAATGCAGAACATTTTTCCAAAGTGAGGCAAAGCCCATCACATCTACTTATAGTAGCCGATGTCCTGTTCTGTGACCTTAATAAGTATAACAAAGTGTGAGGCTGCTAGACTAGGGGGCAAAAAATATCCTCCTTTCAGCATTCTCCTTTTCAGGGCAAAAACTCATAAATTTTACACTGCTCATGTTCTTCTAATTCCAGACAGCTGCAAACTTCATCTTTTTAGCTCCCATTTTGTAAATATATGCTGATGTAATTTTAAAAGTATGGATCATAATGCTCAGAGAATGATTGATACTGCTGATAAAATCAAACACAGTTTTACATTTACTGCCAAATATTTATATTTTCATTAGTGTCTGTTTCAAATTTGTATCTTATAATGCAAATATTACTATGTTATTTTGATATTAAAACATAAAAGAAAAATAATTCAGTTGAAACAAATGAGTTCATAGAATAACAATAATTATAATAATAATAATGTCAGTTAAATACAAAAATTACACATATCTTAACTTCTAAAAAATGAGGTATTGAGATACTTCCAAAGCTGTTATATTAAATATTTCATAAGTAATTCATTATTATGGCCCTTTGGTTGCAAAGTATCATAAGTGGAAATAAACCAAGCCTCCTTTTGTAATAACATATCAGAAGGATCTAAATATAAATCAAAACATGTCAACACATACATTATAAAGAACCTCAATAAATCCAAATCACTGTTATGATATTTGAAAAGATGTGATGTTCAATGGCTAGTAGAAGAATTATTTTTGACATCTTGGATGTGTTCACATATCCTCAACCTAAGTTGACGTATGGTCTTACCAATGCAAAACTTATTACAGGGGCAAAGTAAAAATCAACATTTTTTTGATAACAATTAAATACTCCTGGAACTTTGAACAGCTTTCCATTAATGATATGCGTAGTTCCTTGATCCATGTAACTACAAGTACTGCATCCCTTACACTGAGACTCCAAAACCTCACTACCCATATGTGTGTGTACAACTCTACTTGCTATGCTAGGTGAATTTCTGTATGAAATATTCAGTTCAGCTGGGGCTGAGCTTAACCTCTTCTCTTCCAGTATCCTCTGTTACAATATATACATTTAATCAGTTACAATAGTACATTCTGGCATACATGTAGATTTATTTTCTGTCCAGCAGGACACAATGTTAGTAAATTTTTAATACAAGCAGCTTTACAAATACATTTTTCAACTCAAGCATCTGTAAAAATCAGTTTGATATAAAAATGACATATAATTCTTTACAAACCCCCCAGCTAGCTATGGTGGCATATGTTACACATACACTTCTCCTGGCACTGCTGGCAATACCTCACATCATCACAATTATTATTTGTAAAGATGTCATTTGCTCACAAAAAACATCTAATTTTAGTAATGTCTTATAAGCTATACAGTGGAGGTTGGAATGAAAAAAGTAGTCATATGTGTTTTCATATTTTTGAAGGAAAACTATGTACCTGATTTTTTTTCAGAATGTTGGATGCTGAATACCTTTAAGATTAAATGGTATCTATCATCCTTGGTACCTTTTCCTCTTAAGGGTCTGAGTGGATGGTGGCTTTATTGAACAGGTCTCCAGGCAGGGTAACCATCTGAAATGTTGGTACCTGAGTCCCAAAGCATGAAAACTGAGTGGCCAAAAAACAGACTTGCATATATTAAGTCTGAGTTGGTAATTTCTTGGAATATTCCCTTTTCTCTGAGGTATGGCTATCTCATAGTTGGGATATATAAGTTTGGTAAGTGTGGAGGGTGCAGGGTGGTGGCCTCACATCGAGAGTGCAGAGGAGATAGCACCCCTAGAAAAAAATATGTTTAAAGGAGAAGACTGATCTTTAAGATTCACTCTTTCCCTGGTTTTCTGTCTTTTTCATCTCTCATGACATTACCCTTACTTAAAAGCCTCCAGTTTACAATATCTCCTGACTGGGCAATTTTTTTTTTTTTTTTTTTTTTGATGATGAACAAGAATGTCCTGCATCTGACCAATTGTCTAGGCTTAAAATGGCAGCTAGCCTTGTAGTTACTTATTATCCTATTTGCATTTGTTTATAAGGAAAGTCTGACTGGGCCATAAAAGACAGCATTGACCCAGGCAGAAAAGCTCCAGCATTACAGTGGATACAATGTACATAGAAAACACTATAATTAAATTGCAGAATAATACACAGTTACATTTATTTATTTGCTTATTTATATGTTTTTGTTTACCAGAAAAGTCTGATTGGGCAGAAGCCCCTTTTCACTGAAGGCTAGGGTAGAAAAGCTCCATAGAAGTTAACAATATTCTAATGAATAACAACAGCTTCACAAATTCAAGCATATTAGAACAAATAACCAAAAGTAATAGTTCAATCATAGTAGAATACCAGTTACATAGGAACTGGAATACAATTTGCAATTGAAGAAAGAATCAGTTTATTTTTCAGTAAGCTAAACTATAATAATCCAGAGCAGCAGATAAAAGAGTAATATATTAGACAGGTGGAAGACTGAATAAGTAGAAGAGGAGTTGGGGGGGGTTTAAGAATGGAAAAATGAAGAATTTCAGAGAAGAAAGATAAGTAGATGTTCATTTATGTCTGAGAGGTGAGAGATGGTAAGAGGGAATGAGATATAGAGGAGGTAGAGAAGAGAATATGACAAGAGTGAAAGTATATGAGAGTAGGTCTGTGAAGTAAAGAATGAGAAATCATGCAAGTAAACACAGAGTAAAGGAGGAGTATAATGGCAAGAGAATAAGAAGAGGACAAGATAGTATCAGAGGATATGACCGGGAGTTTGGATAATATGACTGGTTAAGCTATCCCGAAGAGGTTGAGCAGTCACATGTTGAGATGTGAATGAGGTGGGATGTAATTAGTGCTTTAAACTGGGAGATATTGATGTTATGGAGTTATAGGTCTCTTATCCAAGTTTCAATGGATGAGAATGATGCCTCATTCAGGGAAGTTCTTAGCAGTGCAAACTGTGATAGAATCATCTGCATACTGAATGATTGTGGCTTTTGGTGCAAACTGGGCATGGTCATAGAATCTCCAAACAATGTCAACATCCTTCAAAAAGGTCTTACGCAAACAAATGACTGGTGCAAAAGTCATGGCCTCAAACTCAATGCAAAAAATGTATTATCATCCCTTTCAGTAAGAGCAATGTTCCTGCAAATTACCACATCAATACCCTAAGTACATACTCAGTGGCGAGAGATCTGGGCACTCAGGTTGACAGTAACCTTGTCTTTGATCATCGTGTTTCCACAGTGGTAAGAATGGCATTATATATGGCTAATCTCATAAGTAAGAGCATTGCCTCAAGAAAAGGAGAAGTTATCACCTCTTTCTACTCTTCATTCATTAGGCCAATAATTGAGTAAAACACCCCTTTTGGTATGTACCTTTCAAAGTACCTGCAACAATTGGAGAGACCACAAAGGTTCCTCACAAGAAAAATTCAAGGACTTCAGCAGCAATCCTATGAGCATCAGCTGAAATTAGTCACTGTATTCTGTTTCATACAGACTACTCAGAGGCAATCTCTGCCTTGCATATAAAACAATCTCTGACCCTGCTTTATTAAAAATGCTGCACATCTGCAAGTCAAATGGCACACGGGTTACTCTAAGGACTTAAACCTAGTATGTGTCATCAATAGAACCTGATGGAAGGACAGATATGTCTCCCAGAGGTTACCACACCTTTGGAATAAACTCCCACTTCACGTCAAGCAGAGCACCTCATTGGGCCTCTTCAAACACAATCTGGATGACTGGCTTGGTAACCATAAATTCACCCTGGGGGTTGCACTTGTGTCCCTCTTGGACAGGAACAGTAGGTGCTGATTGTGGTAACAAGGGTAAATTTGGCTAGGCTTGTAAGGGCCCTTGGACCATTAGCCTAGTAACTTCCTATGATCCTATAAGAAGTTTGTGTTTTTTATAATGGATTTCATACAATACAATCCCAGAGTGGGGGACACCAATAACATGGCTGAGTTTCATGAAATGTGTTGGCAGCTTAAACTTAATTCCAGTGTTTCTCTTGGTTTAAATGATACTATTTCCATCACCAGCATGCTTAAATTTAGGGCTTTGAACCTATGATTGGATTTTGAAGATTTATTTAATTTATTTTATTTCATACTTATGACCTTCTTTTCCTTTATTTTTGCTATTTTACTTCTGTCATTACTATTTACATTCTTTCTGATGATTCACTCCAGAGGTGTGTGTAGTTTAACATTACTGTTTTTTACCTTTAACAAACAATTGAATTAATTTACTTGTTCTACATCAGGTAATCTGTTTATTCTGATGAATTTCTGCAACTGCCAAAATGAAAGTGTTCAGGTACTGCTTTAATAAATTAGATTTTTAGAATGTGCTTGCCCCTGTGGACATTTTCTTTGTTTTTATTGCTTTTGGTGTACGCCTCTTGTTGGTAGAGTAATCAACATACTTCTCTCCTGCACTGTTCCTCCAGCCTGTGCATTTGCTCGATGTACAGCGCCTATTTACAAGTGTGCTCCTCATCACATGCAAAACATAAAGAGCAGGTATGAATGATGTAGGTATGAAATAGCACTGATATACTATGCTCAACTCATTGTTCTCTAACGTTTAAACTGAAGAACATTACAGAATCTCCATACACAATTTGAGTGTTTCACACACAGTCCTTTACATATTGGAACAAAATTGATCATCACTGTTTGGAGGATCTGAGATTCAAACCCACCACTCTTAGCTACATATACACTCTAACCCTAACACCTATCTGCCTAGCTAATCCATCCTGTATGTGAGTGCTTGGAGGAAATGCAATTAAAAGAATCTGAGTTATGAATGTGCAGGGATGGGCTAATAATAGGGATCATGGCTTATGCTTTACAAGAAGTCCAACGTGCTGTGCATTTATGAAAATTCAAGTTGCAAATGTTAACATATTCCACATTTTTTTGCAGAACTTTATACATAATATTGTAATAATATAGTTGCTGCTGATAGAAAATAATGGATTATGGAGAAATTCCTAGAAATCCAACAAACAAATGAGATAGTCTTAAGCGTGTTTAAAATAACTATTAATATAAATACACAGGCATGTACAGCAGAATTTTGAAAACTTTTACACAAACACTATGATCAAAATATAATGAAATCTATCCCCTACATGGTTTTGAAACCACACTTAGCAATATATATACATGGTGGCCTGTTACATTACAGAATGAGCTAACAGCCATTTTGTTTTCCTTATTAACAAACTACTACTACATGTGTGGTGTGTATCTGCATTCCTGCATATAATGAATGAACACAGAAACATCCGACACATAAACATTATAAGCCCTTATGCTCCACAAAACTGTCAGATTTCATCAGGTTTTACAACATAGATAATATGTTTAGACAGTCACACATTCAGTGCACTTGTATTAAGCAAATGGGACTTTAATAATACTGTTCACTTTGTAGAGCAGAATGGATTAGCAAAGGCCGTTAAAAGTTATTATTCACATATAGTCAAAAAGACTGGGCGATACTGTCAAAGTATTAAGGGCAATGGAAAAATTCATAGTCATCAGTGACATAGGCGCTATAGGCATTTGTGTTACCTGACTATACTGGATGTGTGAAATTATGTCCTTATATGTTCGAAAACAGAAACATCTAAAATGTTCATAAGTATGTAGATGATAAACAATATTAAACACATAACACAAGCACTCAGGTCACTCCAAAGCAAGTACAAATATGACTCCGTCATTGTCCATGCAGGTGTGAATGACCTGAGACGTACCTCCCTGGACTACATGAAAAATGACATAGAGGAGCTCTTTGATCATGTAGCCCAGGCCGGTATGACCCTGACCTTGAGTAGCATCTTACCCTCACCAAGAACGATGCCACAGTATAAAGACAAAATGATCGATTTTAACAATTGGCTAAAGTATTGGTGTCATTCAAAGAGGATCCAGTGTCTGTCAGCCTGGGATGACATGCTCGACAAGCCACGTTGCTTTGCTAGGGATGGCTTGCACCTGTCACCCCTGGGTTTTCAAATACTGGCAAAGGCTCTTGCCTCCCCCATAGTGCCTTTTTTAGGCAAGGCTCAAAAGACAAACCCACCTCCATAGACAACACAAAGAAAAAAAAACTAAGGGTAGTGCTGCTCAACACCAGAAGTCTAAACCTCAAGATGCACGCACTCGAGACCATCCTCAGTATGGAGAATATCGATATCTGTGCAGTAACAGAAACCTGGTTCAAGGCTCCCGAGAGCACCCCAGCACTAACAGGTTATACTTCATACCATGCTTTTCGGCCCCAAAACTCAGACCGAACCACAAAAGGAGGGGGAGTATCCATATTTATCAAAGATACCCACACCTCCAGGTTAGTGGCACTGCACGAAGCATCGGAGACCATCCACGTGCAACTAACAGTGGGCAAAACTATCTTTCAGTTTGTAGCCTGCTACAGACCACCCTCCCAAACACAGGAACCTCACTCGGCTTTCCTGAGAACACTGGAGAATATGAAGGTCTCTCCAAACACCATTATATTGAGTGACTTCAACTACCCAAACATTGATTGGGAAAACTACTCAGGCCCAAACACCCTCGCCCAACAGTTGCTAGAATTTATAAACTCAAATGCTATGGAACAACTGGTCACCACTCCCGCAAGAGGGGAAAACATATTGGATCTGATCATCACCAACATGGGGTCTCTATGTTCCACACCAGAGGTATACCCCTCATTAGTAAGATCAGACCATAAACTAATCTCACTGGACATCCATATTCCATCCCCACCCTCAGCAAAGGAAACCATGGTGAAGAACTTCTCAAAAGCAAACTTCACACTTCTCAAAACCGAGGTGGAATCCTTCAAAGCCCCTGTGCCAGTGGAAAATACGGCCCAAAATGCAGAATCCTTTACAAAAGCATTCTATTGACACCTACAGGAATGCATGGAGTATGCTATCCTAAATAAAACCAAGACTCACTCCTCCAAAGGCAGGAGACCTGTCTGGTGGACCCTGGCCATAAATAAGCTATAGAACAGAAGGAGAAAGCTACTACATGATAGAGCAAAATCCCAAAAAGGGAAGGCATCTCTGATCAGTACTAGCAAGAAACTACGATCCCTCATAAAATCATCTAAGGCCAGCTTTGAAAGAAAAATTGCACAAGACACTAAAGATAATCACAAGGCCTTCTTTAGTTATGTGAGAAACCTGGGAGGCAACTCCCAGATATGCTCTGAGTTAGTGCAAAATGACAAAAAATACACTGAACCCACAGACATTGCCAACATCCTGGCAGAAAGGTTCAGTACAAACTCCCCCCCTTCCCCCCCAAAAGAGCAAATGTCTATCCCAACAGAGTGTAGCCTTCCTGAGATTACAGATGCACAGGTGAGAGCTGCCCTCTCCAAAGCAAAAAACACAGCATCAATGGGACCAGACGGTGTCCCAGGCTGCGTCTTACATGAGCTCCAAGAAGAACTAAACCCTCATATAAGGTCACTGTTCAATCTCAGCCTTACTACAGGATATGTACCCAAGGAATGGCATACAGCAACAGTGGTCCCACTCCACAAAGGTGGTGCCACAACAGACTCCAGAAACTATCGCCCTATAAGCCTGACTAGCCTGGTCTGCAAAGCTATGGAGTGTATCATCATGGAAATCATAAACAAAGACATTGGGAACCTCCAGACACTGGATCCTACCCAATTTGGCTTTGTTAAGGGCAGATCTTGCCTCTTGAACCTGGTCGACTTCTTTGAAACAGTTACCAAAGCCACAGATGAAGGGAAGGTAGTCCACACAGCCTACCTGGACCTCGCAAAATCCTTCTACACAATACCCCACTCGGGCATCATAAATAAGCTCACCAGCTTAAATATCAACCCCTGTGTCACAAGATGGGCTGCAAACTGGCTCAGGGATAGAACCCACATGGTCAGAATAGCAGGTGCCATGTCAGACTCTAGACCAGTTACAAGTGGCGTCCCACAAGGCTTAGTCCTGGAACCTCTCTTGTTCGGTATATATTTCTCTGAGGTACAGGCTAATACGGGTGGACTATGGCTGACCAAGTTCGCAGATGACTGCAAACTGGGTGCCATAATTGACTCTTCGGCTGACACAAGCATCCTCCAAAAGGGTCTCACAGAGACGGATAACTGGTGCCAGAGCCATGGCCTAAAGCTAAATGCCAAAAAGTGCATAGTCATCTCCTTTGCTAAAAACAAAGTGCCCACAAATTACCACATAGGTGGTAATCCATTACGTATGAAAGAAGTGATTAGGGACTTGGGAACCCAAGTAGATAGCAATCTCTCCTTTGACAATCGCGTTGCCAAAGTGGTTAGAAAGACCTTCTATATAGCCCACCTTATCATGAAAGGGTTCACATCTAGATCAAGAGAGGTCATTGTGCCCCTCTACTCATCACTTATCAGGCCCATAATGAATGCAATGCCCCATTTGGGATGTACCTTACCCGGCAGCTGCAGCAACTGGAAAGACCCCAAAAGTACCTCACCAAGAGGATCAAGGGGCTCAAACAGATGCCCTATGCAGTTTGTCTAAAGAAACTCCAGCTGTACTCAGTTGCGTACCACCTACTCAGAGGCAATCTGTGTCTGACGTATAAAGCCATGTCCAACCCAGAATTAATGGACATGCTTCACCTCAGGAAATCCAACTCCCTTAGAGCTACATGCTCCAGGGACTTGAACCTCAGCACAGAAATAAATAGGACATGCTGGTGGGACAGATTCATATCCCAGAGGCTCCCCTCACTCTGGACCAAAATCCCAATCCATGTTAGGCAGAGCCCCTCACTGACCCTCTTCAAGAGAAATCTTGACGAGTGGATGGGAGATCGTAAGTTTACCCCTGGGATCTCTTCTGTGTCTCTGCTTGACAGAGGTACAGTAAACTAACCTTAAAAGGGCTACCTTCTGTGACCTACTATACAGAGGCACAGTCAACTAATCTAAAAGGGTGGCGAAAGCCAACCGCACTCTGGCTAGGCTTATAAATGCCCTAGGGCAGATAGCCTAGTATCAACCTATGAACCTATGAAACAAATAAACTCCATGGGAATTGAATCCATAATTATAAGGAGAAGAGTTACCTTGTTTCTCAATTATCCAGATTAGTAATTGTCAGAACAGCCACTTAATGGTTTTAAAAGACATGTATCTGATATCTGGGACACAGCTATATCTCTGAATTCCTTAGGAATGTTCAGGTATACATAGGATTTTGACACTTATTGTAGGCATCCACTAGCTGTCTCTGAACCTTGGACACCAACCAAAAAAGCTCCTCTTGTGTCCCTCTGATGTAGGTCATTGTAGCAGTGGTGAACCTGAACCCTAGAATGGTAGACTACTGTACATCATTCATACTCCCTCACAATCCGGTTCCATATATCAATTATCACAAAGTTCCATGGTCTGGCTGTCATGCAATGCTCCACTCTAGCATAGACAGTCAGTATCTGTGTGGGCTCCTCTTCAGTCCATTTGGGTACCTGGACACATCAAAGCCTCCTGAAAGTAGCCATCTCAGTGATAATGTTGAGAATATATATCACAATTCAATAAATGCTTACAGAGGTCCCACTCAGTTCACAGGTAGCAATGATCTGACCTGTAAATGTATCAAAATTACAATTTAAAAGTGGCACTTATGGCATGTTATGAGATCATTGGAAGATAACAGGCACATGCTACACATGATCCTATTTAACAATATCTATTGGATATTTGCACAGAGCATATTTCCGTTATGCCAAGTTTTTGGTTAATGTGCTGAATTTCAAGAACTGACACGGACATGCACAAATGAAATTACAGAACTTTGAATTTTAATAAACCTCATTAATTATGCATGGCACAAATGGAACTTAAAAGCTGTATGTGCATAGCTGGCATTACTTTCAGGTATACCTGATTCATAGGTAGCTGCTAAGGTAATTTTGAACTTATTAGCAATGCTGTATTGGGATATGTTTCTCTCCTTATAGACCTGTTATCATTACTCCGTAGAAATATATGTGTAAATGCTTAGACTGATGCATTTATAGAAAAATGTATGCAATATAAAAATGTATGTGACTTACTGGAGGGGTGTGGAATTAACTTGTATGCATATAGGTGGGTACATCTGCGTCACCAGCAAGCAGTACTTTCCCCATATGCAGTTGTACAGACAGACTTAAACAGCACAAGTAAACAGTATATAGGACATACACATGGATTTTTCCATATATATTGCTGGTAACTCAATACACTCTGTGGTATACATATGGAAACCTATGGATTCCAGCATTATCCATACGCTGCTATGTAGTATGTATTTGTAGTACTGTTATAATATGTATTCAGTGATGCTTATTAAAACACATACTAGAATTATTGCCTCAATAAAACATGATCCATGTTTATGTCTGTTTACTATGTACTGTGTGTGGTCTGCTTACAGATATAGAGGCTTTCCAACACTTTCTATAAGTTGTTCAATTGATAAATTTCATATACTCTTTACTATTGTGGATGGCATTCACTGGTCAGTATTCACTGTGTTGCTGTAAGCTCCTCATGCTAATATGTCCACTTTTTTACACAGGTTGTCTGTTTAGGCTCAAATTGCATTACGGGTACAGCCATCACACATTTCTGTTTTACACATATTTTATTTGTAGTATGTTAATGTGAACTACAGAGAGAGTATGTGACTCCTGTGGCACAATACTGCTGCTTTTGGACTTCCACTACTGTGATATCCACTGTAAGGGGTTCATATCCTACAGACAGCATCTACAGATATCACAACTTATTTGTTGTTCCAAGTGCTATGTATTCATGCACTGTTTTCATGTCACATATGGTTTTATATGTTACAGTACTATAAGGCACAGGGACTTTTTCCTAGGTTTTGGCATTGCACAGACTGCAGAGAGGAAAATTGACATAAGCTGTGCACATAATCATTTCCATATGTGGGTCTCCACATCAATCTAACCATGTGCACATAACTGTCTTTCAGATGGGAAACAGACCTAGGGTTTTTTCCCCACAGGAAAATGAAGTTATAATAAATGCTCTGCCCCAACATGATTGCAGACTCCTTGGACAGGCAGAAAATACAGTATTGAGGAATGAAGATTTCACAAACATGATTAATTCTGTAGGAGACCACAACAGATCCCATGAGGCCTGTCACTGATGGTGCTCTGACAAGATCCTTCATGCAGCCAATAGGATACACCAGTACATGAGGTTGAGTGATGCCCACCATTGACACTCCCTGATGAGATTTCACAGTTTCATGCATCACTGCATATGGGGAGTGGGGATCTCTGCATACCTAGGGATGTGATAGAAGCAAGTGTTCCAGGCTGCACATGTATGTATTACATTGCTTAACACTGATGTATATAGAGTAACTCAGTACACATTGCTGTTGCATGCATAGTCATCATTTTTGTGTTACAACAGCTAACTTGCATTGTGTACATGGGTCCACACAAAGTGATTATGACCAAAGTAAGTGCAATGACATGTAACCATACAATTTCTGTACATACATAACAGTGCATCCAGCATGTGTGATGTTGTCTGCATTCATTTGCACATGTGTCTTTCTACACCTGCATAGGACAGCCACCATCAGCATGTGTATGTATTACCAACTGTGTGTGTTACTTTGTTGGAATGGTACATGGTGGAATATATGTGATTAAGAATGCTATGTTTATGCCTTTATTTCCCTATAATGGTCGTATTTCATCCCTCACCTCCAGCACCAGCTTCCCATGAGGACATGTCAGGTGTGTGTTATGCTTCCATTCCTCACATATGTCATGTATGTTACATACGTAACATAATTGTCAGCTCGCTGTTATATAGGTTCATTGGGTCATATGGGTCTATATTAGTTTGCCAAAATGTGATTTCAACGAACACCTAAACATCAACCCACTTCAGTGAAAATTGTTTCAGCGATTCACTGAATTTACCAAGGGCAAAGAAGTAGTTGGCCATCTACTCAAGTTTGCCCTTTCCTCCACTGTATTGTGATCTCGGAGTTGGTATATATAGTTGGGGGGTGGGGGTCGAAGCCCCCCACTTGGGTGGGTTCAATTTACTTACATGTCAGTCCATTGTGCTGCAGGGCAAGTATTTACTTGCCCTTGGTAAATTCAGCAACTCGCTGAAACAATTTTTGCTGAAGTGCGGTCGACTTTTAGGTGTTCTCTGAAATCGCACTTCGGCAAACTAATATAGAACTGGGCCATACATGTACAATGCCTCCCAGTAAGTTGTTATTATCTGTAATGTTGTAGTGATGCATATGTGGCATATGTCATTAATGATATCCAGCATGTGATATAAGCACATTTTCCTTACTTGGGTCATCTGTCTCTTCTTTTAGCGCATCCACTGCCTTTTTTCCTTCATTAGCTTGTCCAATACTCCTGATGTGGGATCTGATGTGTCTCTGCATGATAGCATGGCCCCTGGAAAAAATGACACAGACTTGGCGATACAGAATGGCCCAAATGGTGACAGTCATGTGTATGAGGCTGTTGTCTCAGATGTGGAGGAAGTTGTTCAGCCATTCTGACAATAAGGGGACATCAGATAGTGGACAGCATAACGCCTGTTGGCCACAGTCCCATGTTGAGTCTGCTGGAGATGTTGACAATTCCCCACAGCACTTAAATACTGCCCATCATAGTAGATGTAGACATGTAGCTGGTGTGCATGGGCAAGTGTCAGAATGTGTCCATCTACTCCTAAATGGCAAACGAACATTCGCAGTGATTTCATAGATCTGACATCCTTGCCCGTGCCACAGATCATATTGCACACCAGCTGGGTGTGTTGAATGGAAGACAGGTATGCAGACATGGTGAGGTCATGGAGCCATTGGCTGCACAGAATGAAACCATGTTCTCTTTGGCATGGTCCGTTGAATCCTTGGCTATGGCAGTAGAATAGAAGTGTCATAGTATGAGCAGAATTCTGCATCTCCTGACTGTGCTTAACTGAGTGCCACATGGGAGAGGCAGGCCCCATCTCTGCAGACCAACTCTTGCCCATCTGGCACCAATGACTATGCTAAAACGTGTACACATTTCTGCTACTGGTTCATCCAGTGTGGGACCAGCAGTCATGACAAGACAGTCAACTCTCACACTCATGCTCCTTCCCACAGTGTGTCTCCACATGCTGGATTCATTCTATCAGTTTCCTTTGTGGAGAAACCAGACCCAAGTGTTTCTATATGTGGTATGGGCAGACAGGACCACTGTGTGAATTGTCAGTGTTGGCACCCTAAGCTATGTTAGAGTAACACTGACAGTTGATCCACTATGTCCTGTAGTGTCAGTCTCACCCTGTAGCAATGATTTGTATACGGTCATGTGTACATCTACTAGGTAATTGCCATTAGAGGCATTCCGTGTTGCTGCTGTAGGGTGAAATCTAAACATCAATGTTTAATGTGTGTATTTCTGTATGTGTGGCTTGTCATGACTCAAAGGTGTGTGCCAGGCACTGCTGTGCTGTCTGGGCCTAGACTTGTGGTTGCACCCACTGTGACCCATGCCTGTTTCTTCTGCTCACTGTCTCCTCCTGGTCCTCCTCTGATTGAACCAGAATGTCATCTTCAGACATCTGGTTTTCTTGGAGCAATTCACCCACACCTGCAGCTGGAAGATCACCATGTGTTGTTGTTAGTATATTGTATAGCATGGCTCAAACAGCATCATCTCTGCTGCCTTTTCAAGTGAGTATTGCAGTGTACTGTACACCTGGATGTATTCAGACATCTGAACCTAGCTTTCACTATACCAAAGACATGATCTAAGGTATTTCATGGTGTTGCCTGTGCTGTATTGTAGGCTTAATCTGCAGAGTTTGACGGTTCTGTTTAAGATGTCATTAGCCACAGCTTGAGTGGATAGCAATCACCTGTTATAGGGAGTGAACAGTTATGCTGTCAGCATGGATTATGTTGACAGGGGTATCCTTAGCTTACATCCTAGCTGTGTTTCTGTACTTACCCAGTAGTAATCCATCAGGTATTTCATCCTGCTGGAATGCAGCTCTCAGACCAGTTTCCCTCCATATGAGAACATCATGGACACCTCCAGGGTGTGTCACCATGATGTTTGTTATGCTGACATCTGCTGTACACACAACCTGGCAGTTCAGGGATGGCCACCCCTTTCTATTGATGTACCAGTCTACTTCTTGATGTATGGGGGACTTAATAGGAATGTGGGTGCAGTCTATTGCATCAAGTTTATGTGGGAGGTTTGCAAGGTTATAGAACTGATGCATAACAGTTCCACATTCCATGGGGGCAGATGGAAAGTGTATCTATTCATCTACTTGTTTACACATTGCTACCAATTATTTTGACATGATACAACAGGCAGCTGCCTGTGACACTCCTACAGCATGTCCCATGTGCCTTTGGAATGTCCCATATGCCAGTATACCTAGGCTCAGGCACACTTTTGTTTTGAGAGGGATTAGGCTGCCTCACAATGTCTGCACAGGCATGTATGGAGCACACATGTTGCACACAGCCTGCTGCACCATCTCTCTGTCTATGTGGTACGTGTCAGTGATTTGCTGATCTGAGAAATAGCTTACTTGCAGCTGTGCTCTCTGTCTAGCTGGCTAGGAAGCATATCCAGATCCTGCTCAATAGTTTGCAGTACTGCAGCCTGTGCAGTCCCTTCATTGCAGGTAGCATTTTTTTCCTAGTATTGTTATGGATTCCATAGGATTCCATGGGAATAGCTTCCATTCTTTGCATTGCAATATGGCATTCACCAAGGATTTTGAAAACAGGGTCGGCATTCAGTTTGTTACATTTAGGTTGCGTTGGGCATGCATGATATGTTTTGCAATCTGATGAGCATGTGCGGAATCTGTAATTATCCTACACTGAATAGTTAAGTACTCATACTACCTGCAGTGTATCTTCTGAAAATGTATCTGCAGCTGAAGCCCTGAAGTCTTCCTTCAGTGAGCTGTGTTGTCTGCAACTATCTTTTGGAATCCAGCCCATTGCGTATTTTGCTTGTGCAGTAGACAAGTCTAACTTTTTCTCAGTAATTCATCTTGAAAGCTAGTAGATGTCACACAACAGCTATTAATGGTTAAAATGGTTCACATAGAAAAGTTTGAAAGGTATTATTTCTTAGTTATGTTATACAAATTTATGTAAATTGTTTACTATCATTTTATTGATGTGGACTCGGTCGAATCTACTTTGCGTGAAGTTTGGAACTCAAATGTTGACAATGTTGAACTTCAATATTGCCAAAGTACAAATCTCGTCCCTATCTCAACCCATGTTAATGCTTGTTCCTAGGTTAAATTCAGGATGTATTTTGGCCATATTGGAATTCAGCAATGGCCTTTTCACAGACGTAGGTCAATGATACGATAATTCGACCGAGTCTACATCAGTAAAATGATATTAAACCTAAGTAAAGGGGAAAGGATAAATATTATGTGTGGCAGTGAAAACATTTGTTCTGCTGTGGACAGTTGTACCTGCTGGTGAGAAATTTTTATAAAAATTCATGTTTTGGCACAGGTTTATGAGCTATGACCCCTTTTGCCCAGATTATAACGTAGTTATCACTGCCACCACCCACATCCTTATCAGTTACTTTAATCCCTTTAACTGTGTCCAATCTTACTGTGTAGTATCACTATTAATACAAATGGTAGTTTGACCAAGGGCAAGGCTATTAGGAGTAGCCCACAGTGTTACCAAATAAATATGCAAGTGCTCTCATAATTTAACTATGTCTCATAAATATCAACCATTATGAAAGGTTTAAATATATTTAATAATAAATAATGACAGAACAAGAAAATACTCAATATATAATCACAGTATCATCTTCTTCTTCTTTTGGCTTTTCCCGGTTAGGGGTCGCCACAACGGATCACCTGTTTCCATTTCTTCCTGTCCTCTGCATCTTGCTCTGTCACACCAATCACCTGCATGTCCTCTCTAATCACATCCATAAACCTTATCTTAGGCCTTCCTCTTTTCCTCTTACCTGACAGCTTCATCCTTAGCATCCTTTTCCCAATATACCCAACATCGCTCCTCAGCACATGTCCAAACCAATGCAATCTCGCCTCTCTGGCTTTGTCTCCAAACTGTCCAACCTGGGCGGACCCTCTAATATACTAATTCCTAATCCTGTCTACCCTCATCACACCAAGTGCAAATCTTAACATCTTTAACTCTGCCACATCCAGCTCTGACTCCTGCCTTTTTGTCAATGCCACTGTCTCCAACCCATATAACATAGCTGGTCTCACTACCCTTTTGTAGACCTTCCCTTTCACTCTTACTGGTACTCGTCTGTCACAAATTACTCCTGACACTCTTCTCCACCCACTCCACCCTGCCTGTACTCTCTTCTTCACCTCTCTTCCACACTCACCATTACTGTGAACTGTTGATCCTAAGTATTTAAACTCATCCACCTTCGCCAACTCTACTCCCTGCATCCTCACCATTCTTCTATCCTCCCTTTCATTCGCACATATAATCACAGTATCATCAGAGTTCAAAATCACAGGAAATATTTAAAACAATATTGCAGGACAGTCTCAAATAAATAAAGAAAAACATCTAAATTAAGCGTTGCTATATTCCTGACTATATCTAGAGAATTACTATATCCTAGTTAACTTACTTACAGAGCAAGCAAGGCAGATGTGGTGAGTGGGTCTTCCACCTGATGTTGTCAGGTCAAAGAAAATACAGACTACTCAGGCTCTCTCTCAGAACTCTTAAATTAGTATCCCAAATATTACTACTGGGATAGCTTGCAGAATGACATAATTTCTTGTCATCGAACTCTATCCCAGATAAACCCCCAACTGATGCAGCTGGTAGCATTTAGCAGCTACCTGTGAGAAGACATACATAAGGGCTTTTTTTAGATCTAAGACAGATCCTGGAAGTCATAAAACAATAAAAACACATCCAAGACAATACAGCGAACCTCTAGTTCTAGACATTGTGTCTGTTACTGCACTGATACTGAAAGATAACATCATTTTTATGGCATGGCTATAAAGTAATTTCATTTCAACTATTTGTATGAAGTTTTGTAAGTTAACCTTCTGTATGCCAGCTTCCTCTTTTAAAATATATACATCCAAACAGTTACAATAGTGTATGTACATTTCTGTTCTGTTGCAGTAAGGTACACTGTGGATACATTTTTAAAACTCAGTACGTGACAACCCTTTTCAATGCACACTTCTGTACCAACAGTTTGATATACACATTAACATGCAGTTCTAATACATTTGTAACACAAGCATATGAATCATGTTGATAGTCACACATGACATACAATTAGTTACAAAATTCCAGACAGCTGTGCTGGCAATATCTCTCTTTGTCACACTTCTATATAAATCATGTTAATATTCACAAATGACATATAATTATTTACAGAATTCCAGATAGCTGGGCTGGCAATATCTTCTTTCATGACATCTCTAATGAAAAATGAAGTAGTAATGTTCAGACTGGCTTTGTAGTGTAGAGTGATAAAGCCCTAACTGACACCCAGATGACCAAAGATTGAGAAATGACATGACACTGGAACAGCCAGAAGGGGAGGAGGGCAAAGAGAAGTGCATGTCTCTTCCATCCTGGAATGAGCATGTGGTGGTTCCTAGCTGTGGCCTGCTAAAGAAAACATAGAAGTTTGCATGAAAAGTTAGAGCTGGAATCAAGGAGGTTGGGGCTACAGTTTCCCAAACCACTGATGGTAGCCCTTGTCAGTGTGCATGAAGTAGCACACATGAATGCACAGAGAGGTGCAGGAAGTCTGCAGTAATGCAGGTGCTGATATCACCACCAGGAGGTAGGGTTAGGGCACATACAGAAAATGCCCCATAAGCTATGCCCTAAATTAAGTATGCTACTAAGAGAAGAGGGTGACAGGTTTTTCCCAGGGGGCAATTAGAATCCATCCTGAAGCATGGACAGCCTGGTATAGGATGGTGAAACCAGTCAATTAGTCTGTAAGGACAAAGGTGGAGTCTCCTGAAAGAAGATGTATGCCTGGGCATAAGAAGGAACATACGCTACTCCTTGATTATTGGAATGACAGCCCCCTCCATTGATAGTAAGCTGTTAGTGTGGACTGTATCTAGAATGAATAGGGTTAATATCCATTGGTGGAGGACTTGATGGTTGGCAGACATATAGAGAAAAATCCTATAGAAAAAATGCTGATGGTCAACAAAGGGAACATATGCTCCATTATGGCTGGAATGGTCCAAAACATCTCACATATGAAGAATGAATCTAACGTGCATATTATGTGTTAAGAGAAGAGAAGGTTGCCAGTGTAAATGGTATCATCATCATTAACATCATCATCTTCATCAACTCCTTTTTCCCCATTTTCTATATGGGTTGGGGTGTCACGTCATCTCTTGCCATCTCTCTCAGTTCAGTGCCAGTCTCCTACCTTCTTCAACATATTTTATGATTTTCTTCTCAACAGTCATTCCTGACTGTCGCAGGGCTTCTGTCACACAAGCCATCCATCTCTTTGCTGAAAGTTCTTGTTTCCTCTTGCCTTCCTTCTGTCTCTTTCCAATCTTCTTCACATTCTGCTGTCCTGCACATATGCCTGAATCACAGTAATCTGATCTCTTTGGCCTTGTCTGCAATGGTACTATTTTGGCTTCAGCTCTGATGTCATAATTTCTTAATCTGTCCCACAGTGTCATTCTACCACCCATTTAGGCACTTTATTGCCATCATCTCCTGCTTCCTCAACTGCTTTCAATGCATGGGTTTCTGTATCACACAGAATGACTGGTCATGCCATTATTTTGTACACCTAACTTTTTAGCTTCTGTGACATTCTACCCCTGATACTTTGTGCCAGTTGATTCTAGCATTTAGCTCCTCATTCAGACTTCTTTTCTACTCAGCCTCTCCTCTCAGATACTTGTTGCTGTTAACCTGTCCCACTATTTTCCTTTCCACCTCAGTTTTCACCTTTCTCTGATTTCCGCCATTTACTGTCAGGACAATTATCGTGTCTTGTCTGCATTCAGTTTCATCCCATGTACCTTCAGTATTACATTACATTCCTCTATCATCTGCTGAGGTTCCAGTTCAGTGTCTCCTTGTAATACCACTTTGTGTATATACAGCAGTCCTGTTGATCTGTCACCAGCATCCTGTTTACTAATGTAGTGTATCACCATTATGAACAGCTGCAGGTTTACCCTGAACCCTGATGAACACAAGCAGAGTAGCACCCTTAACACCTAGATAATTGGATGGACAGCCTGAAATTATTCCCAAGTCCATCTTGTGTTGTCCTCCTTGATGCTGGAGGAAACTTTTGAATATGGATTCTTGGCTAGGCTAGCACTGGCTAGCAGACTGACTGCTCAGTACATTACTTATGAACCTATAATTCTACCAGTGTTTCCAGGACTTTGAACCATTGCAGGACTGGCCAAATCAGCTTTCTCGGGACTTTGTCGTATGCTTTCTTCAGTCCTAAGAATATCCAGTTGGACCCTTTCATCATCTCTCGCTTCTTCTCAACTATCTGATTCACTGCAAACGTCATGCTAGTTGAGCTACATCCTGACCTGAATCTGAGCTACTTGTCTCTCATTTTACTTTCTGGTACTCTGTGTATTCATTTATCAATCACCTTCTCCAGCACTTTCATACAATTTGATACCCCTGCACTGCCCAGCTTGTGAATGATCATTTGTTCTTATACAGTGGCACTCGAATGCTTATTCTCCTGTCATCTGGGATACTCATTTATCTCCATGCTGCTATGAGTGCTCTCTATAGCCATTTCTTGTACAACTCACCCAACATCTTGATCATACTGCTGCGACCTCATCTGAGCCTGCTGCTATCGCCTAACTTCTATCTCCATAGTGCTGTTCTTCCTTCTTCTAGGATGGGCCCCTTTTCTTCTTTCACTGTAGACAGTATATGGGGTGGGACAGCTTCTGTGGAGTTTTCTTTATTAAGAAGCAGCTGGAACTACTCCTTGAATCTGCCTTTTTGTTCTGTGAGCTAGTGAACAGGTTGCTGCTGGCATCCCTTATAAAGGGTGTCTGACGATTACTGAGTCAGAAAAAATTATGCTATGGCATGCTTTATTCAAAGGTTATATCATAATAAAGTACAGTCCAATCAGTCCTGATGAGAATAATAGCAACTTGTGAGGAAAAAAGAGCACTGAATTATTATGAATACCAAAACAGGTGATTTTTGACTTTGCAGGAAGCAAAATACCTTTTTGGTAAATACTTTCACAGCTCTTACATGGACATAGTTTGAGACAGTTTCAAGGGCTGTCGTTTCCTTGACCAGGCTTTTTGATCTTGAGCTTTTTAAGCTAATCACCATTTAGTACCTGCCACTTTAACCTGCTTGTGTTGTTTGTGATTGTTTGTAAACTGAAAATTGGGTCTAGAAACTGGACTTAAAGTAGAATCTATGAATTTAAACTTTGTTGCTGCTTGCTTTAAAAATACTCTGGGACTATCTTTCTTTGTGTAGTTTGTACATTCTCCCATTTTACTATAACTTGTGTTTAGCATCCTGTCACTGTCTACCCTTAAAATACTGCCCAACTTTTTTCTATGACTATTTTTATCAGATTTATCCTACCAACTATTCCACTCAGTGATTTCACAGCATATTAAGACCTCATGCACATATTGTTTGAGCCAAGAATTCACAACCGAATATCAAATAAATAAATTAACAACGTGATGTTGAAAGCTGCAGTTTAAGTTTCAGTGATTATTAGATCCATGTTTAGATAATTTGTATGTACTTAGTGGGGGGGGTGTTGTTCATGTCACACATTAAGAGCATATTATTTTAGACAGTTTCACTTGCTTAGCAAATTTCACAGTCTCTTTTGATACTGGCACCATCAGAAGTGTGTAGGTCCATTCCTCATGCCGTGCTTAGTGTCATGTTCCAGGACTGACACTGTAGTATAGCATTAGGGGGTGCTGTACCCTGAGGTGCCATCATTTAGATAAGAGGGTAAACCTCTGTTCCAGCTGCCTGAGTTGGTAGCTTAGGTACAGGTTGAAGATACCTTGTACTTAAAAAAACATAAAGGAACTGTATTAAATATTCCAAAATAATATTTACAGAAAGCTATTTATAAAATAATATTCATATTCATACCTTCTTAGCAATAATATTCATCATGTTTTTCTTATTTTCCATTATGAACATCTGCCATTATCAGTGATAATCAATCACTTTATAAGTCAATTAATAGCATTCTTCTTCTCCCAAGTTTTGTTAAGCAACAAACTTCTGTCGTATTTCGTGAGTTCATTGTAGCACATACTGTATCATTACCTAATATTCCATTTCTTATTTGTTTTAATGACTAGTTCACTAAAATATCATATTCTTTTCCATTTCAAACATTTTCAAATTTTCTCCTCCTCAGTTAATCATTATAGGTTCATAGGTTCATAGGTGTGTACTAGGCTAATGGCCCTGGAGCCTTTACAAGCCTAACCCATAGGATTACCCTGGCATTGTGCCACCCGACCTTAGTTCCCAGTGGCTCTGTCAAGTAGAGCCACTGGAGTGATCCCCAGGGTGACTTTTCTATTTTCCATCCACTCATCAAGATTTCTCTTGAAGAGGGCCAGTAAGGCACTCCGCTTGACATGTATAGGAAGCCTATTCCATAGCATGGGTAGTCTCTGGGTTATGAACCTGTCCCTCCAGCTTGTTCTGTTGATTTTGGTAATGAGGTTGAGGTCTCTGGAGCATGTAGTGTGGGGGGATTGGGATTTCTTTGGGTGTAACATTTCTAACAGACCTGGGTCAGACATGGCTTTGTAAGTCAAGCAGAAATCGCCTCTAAGTAGGCGATATGCGACAGAGAATAGTTGGGAGTTTTTTTAGTCTGTCCATATAGGGCAAGTATTTAAGGCCTAAGATCCTCTTTGTGAGGTATTTGTGTGGACTCTCCAGTTGTTGTAGGTGTCTAGTGAGGTACATGCCAAATGGGGCATTATACTCTATGATTGGCCTAATGAGGGAAGAGTAGAGTGAGACGATGACCTCTTTCTTCCTGGATGCAAAACCCTTAGTAATGAGATGTGCCACACAGAAGGACTTTATGACTACAGTGGCAATGGGGTGGTCAAAAGAGAGGTTGCTGTCAACCTGTGTTCCCCGATCTCTTATGACGCCTTCTGTGTTCAGTGGACTACCATCGATGTGGTAATTCATAGGAACCGGCTTTTTCCCAAAGGGGATGACGACACATATTTTGGCATTGAGCTTAAGGCCATGGTTCTGACACCAGTCATTGGTCTCAGTGAGGCCTTTCTGTAGGATGTCAACATCACTTGGGGAGTTAATTATGACTCCCAACTTGCAATTGTCTGCAAACTTTGTCAGCCAAAGTCCCTTTGTGCTGGCCTGGACTTCAGAGAAGTAGGTACCAAACAGGAGAGGACTCAGGACCGAACCCTGTGAAACCCCACTTGTGACTGGTCAACAGTCTGACTTGGAGTCAGCTACTTTCACACTGTGGGTTCTATCTGTGAGCCAGTTTGCAACCCACCTAGTGATATAGGGGTTGATGCCTAGCGTAGTGAGTTTTTCTATGATTCCTGAGTGAGGAATGGTATCAAAGGCCTTGGCCAGATCAAGTTAGGCTGTATGAACCACCTTGCCTTCATCCACATCTCTGGTGACTGACTCAAAGAAATCAACCAGGCTGAGCAGGCATGATGTACCCTTCACAAAACCAAACTGTGTGGGATTCAGAGTTTGGAGGTTCACTATAGCTTTGTTTATTAGGTCCATGATGATGCATTCCTTTGCATATCAGACTTGTCAGGTTAATGGGGTGATAGTTCCCAGGGTCTGTAGACGCTCCTCCTTTGTGGAGAGGGATGACTGTAGCAGTGCGCCATTCGGTAGGGACAAAGCCTGAGGTGAGGTTGTGATTGAACAGGGCACACAGGTGAGGTGCCAGTTCACTCTGTAATTCATATAGAATACAGCCAGGGATATTATCGGGTCCCATAGAAGTTGTATTCTTGGCCTTGGACAGTGCTGTTTTAACCTGTGCAACAGTAATACTGGGTTCCTGGCAATCTACTGATATTGTGATTGGTCCTTTGGTGGGGGAGAGAGGGGTGAAGTTGGCACTGAATCTATAGGCCAGTATATTGGCAATATCTGCTGGCTCAGTATAGGAGGTGCCATTGTGCAACAGCTGCAAACAAATCTGAGTATTGCCATGAAGATTCTTTACATAACTATAGAAGGCCTTATGGTTGTCTTTACTATCTGCTGCAATTCTGTTTTCATAGCTAGCTTTAGAGGATTTGATGAGGAATCACAACTTTTTGTTGAGGCTGATAAGGGAGTTTTTCCAGTCTTGGGACTTCACCTTATTTCTCATCAGTTTCCTCCTTCTGTTGTAGAGTTTGTTTATGGCAGGGGACCACCAGGTTGGCTTCCTTTTTTTGGAGGAGAGCATCTTGGTTCTATCGGTTATGGCAAGATCTATGCATTTGTGTTCATACAGGGCATTTGTGTATGATTCAGCGGTCATGCAGCTGTTCTCCAATGGAATGAGTGCCGTGAAGTTAGCCACCTCTGTTTTTAGGAGCCCAAAGTTAGCTTTGGAGAAGTTTTTCATGGTGGTTACCTTTGTGTGTGTGTGTGGGGGGGGGTGAAAGGGATGTGGATTTCCAAGGTGATTAATTTGTGGTCGGATCTAACCAGGGAGGAGTTGACTATTGGTACGGAGCAACGGTCACCCATGTTAGTAATGACCAGGTCAAGGATGTTGCTACCTCTAGTGGGAGTAAGAATGAGCTGGTCCAAGGCATTGGAATTAATGAATTCCACGAAACATTGTGCAAGTGTATTGGTACATGAGTGGTTTTCCCAGTTAATGGAGGGGTAGTTGAAGTCACCATTTTTAATTTATCATCTTATACTTTATACTAGCTTTCTGTGGAAGTTTCCCACAGAATACCCTACAGAAGGAATCCTATTCTCCAGATTTATATTTAAAGTTCTTCCTTCTTTCTGTAATAGTTTTAGTACACATTGCTGTTGCATGCATAGTCATCATTTTTGTGTTACAACAGCTAACTTGCATTGTGTACATGGGTCCACACAAGGTGTGTATGACCAAAGTAAGTGCAATGACATGTAACCATACAATTTCTGTACATACATAACAGTGCATCCAACATGTGTGATGTCTGCATTCATTTGCACATGTTCTTCCACTTCTGCACAAAAGCAGCACATGACAGATAAGTGTCTCCATATACTGTTACTGTGGCCATTACCTGTTGTTATTGCCTCAGCCTGCTGTCATGTCAGTGCTGTACACTGTCATATTGGTATTTCCCTCACACTGTAAAATACAGGCACATCTTCTGGGAGCATGAACCATGCATGTGCACCTACGGATAAACCAGGTATGGTTCCCCAACATGTTCATAAACTGCAGTAATGTGTAGCAGACCTCCATTGTATGACATTAATGTTGCTGTTCTTTTACACAGGGACATCTGGCTAACAGGTGCTCCTTGCATCACATGAGTATCACCATACCCTGTTACTGTGTTGTATATGTCATCAGTGCACTGTGCCGGTATCTGTATACAAGACTGTATATGTCTGTACTTACCCCCTGCAGGATCCACATTATAACACAAACACTCACCCCATCGGGATGGTGTCCCTGATATGGTATCACCTCTCTTTCATGCATCTCATTGCTGTTACTCCTGTTGTTGTTGTGCATTAATATTGTGTCTTTCTACACCTGCATAGGACAGCCACCATCAGCATGTGTATGTATTACCAACTGTGTGTGTTACTTTGTTGGAATGGTACATGGTGGAATATATGTGATTAAGAATACTATGTTTATGCCTTTATTTCCCTATAATGGTCGCATTTCATCCCTCGCCTCCAGCGCCAGCTTCCCTTGAGGACATGTCAGGTGTGTGTTATGCTTCCATTCCTCACATATGTCATGTATGTTGCATATGTAACGTAATTGTCAGCTCTCTGTTATATAGGTTCTTTGGATCATATGGGTCTATATTAGTTTACCAAAATGCAATTTCAGCGAACACCTAAACATCAACCCACTTCAGTGAAAATTTTTCAGCGATTCAATGAATTTACCAAGAGCAAAGAAGTAGTTGGCCAATTACTCAAGTTTGCCCTTTTCTCCACTTTAGTGTGATCTCGGAGTTGGCATATATAGTTGGGGTGTGGAGGCTGAAGCCCCCCACTTGGGTGGGTTCAATTTACTTACATGTCGGTACATTGTGCTGCAGGGCAAGTATTTACTTGCCCTTGGTAAATTCAGCAACTCGCTGAAACAATTTTTGCTGAAGTGCGGTTGACTTTTTGGTGTTCTCTGAAATCGCACTTCGGCAAACTAATATAGAACTGGGCCATACATGTACAATGCCTCCCAGTAAGTTGTTATTATCTGTAATGTTGTAGTGATACATATGTGGCATATGTCATTAATGATATCCAGCATGTGATATAAGCACATTTTCCTGATTTGGGTCATCTGTCTCTTCTTTTAGCCCATCCACTGCCTTTTTTCCTTCATTAGCTTGTCCAGTACTCCTCATGTGGGATCTGATGTGTCTCTGCATGATAGCATGGCCCCTGACAAAAATGACACAGACTTGGTGACATGGAATGGCCCAAATGGTGACAGTCATGTGGATGAGGCTGTTGCCTCAGATGTGGAGGAAGTTGTTCAGACATTCCGACAATAAGGGGACATCAGATAGTGGACAGCATAAAGCCTGTGGACCGCAGTCCCATGTTGAGTCTGCTGGAGATGTTGACAGTTCCCCACAGCACTTAAATACTTCCCATCACAGTAGATGTAGACATGTAGCTAGTGTGCATGGGTAAGTGTCAGAATTTGTCCATTTACTCCAAATGGCAAACGAACGTTCGCAGTGATTTCATAGATCTGACATCCTTGCCCATGCCACAGATCATGTTGTGCACCAGCTGGGAATGTTGAATGGAAGACAGGTATGCAGACATGGTGAGGTCATGGAGCCATCAGCTGCACAGAATGAAACCATGTTCTCTTTGGCACGGTCCATTGAATCCTTGGCTATGGCAGTAGAAAAGAAGTGTCATAGTATGAGCAGAGTTATGCATGTCCTGACTGTGCTTAGCTGAGTGCCACATGGGAGAGGCAGGCCCCATATCAGCAGACCAATCCTTGCCCATTTGGCACCAATGGCTATGCTAAAACGTGTACACATTTCTGCTACTGGCCCATTCAGTGTGGGACTAGCAGTCATGACAAGACAGTCAACTCACACACTCATGCTCCTTCCCACAGTGTGTCTCCACATGCTGGATTCATTCTATCAGTTTCCTTTGTGGAGAAACCAGACCCAAGTGTATCTATATGTGGTAGGGGCAGGCAGGACCACTGTGTGAATTGTCAGTGTTGGCACCCTAAGCTGTGTTAGAGTAACACTGACAGTTGATCCACTATGTCCTATAGTGTCAGTCTCACCCTGTAGCAATGATTTGTATATGGGCATGTGTACATCTACTGGGTAATAGCCATTAGAGGCATTCTGTGTTGCTGCTGTGGGGTGACACCTAAACATCAATGTTTAATGTGTGTATTTCTGTATGTGTGGCTTGTCATGACTCAAAGGTGTGTGCCAGACACTGCTGTGCTGTCTGGGCCTAGACTTGTGGTTGCACCCACTGTGACCCATGCCTGTTTCTTCTGCTCACTGTGTCCTCCTGGTCCTTCTCTGATAGAGCCAGAATGTCATCTTCAGACATCTGGTGTTCTTGGGGCAGTTCACCCACACCTGCAGTTGGAAGATCACCATGTGTTGTTGTTAGTATATTGTATAGCATGGCTCACACAGCATCATCTCTGCTGCCTTTTCAAGTGAGTATTGCAGTGTACTGTACCCCTGGATGTATACCAAAGACATGATCTAAGGTATTTCATGGTGTTGCCTGTGCTCTACTGTAGGCTTCCTTTGCAGAGTTTGACAGTTCTGTGTAAGGTGTCATTAGCCACAGCTCGAGTGGGTAACAGTCACCTGTTGTAGGGAGTGAACAATTATGCTGTCAGCATGGATTATGTTGATGGGGTATCCTTAGCTTACATCCTAGCTGTGTTTCTGTACTTACCCAGTAGTAGTCCATCAAGTATTTCATCCTGCTGGAATGCAGCTCTCAGACCAGTTTCTCTCCATATGAGAGCATCATGGACACCTCCATGGTGTGTCACCATGATATTTGTTATGCTGACATCTGTTGTACACACAACCTGGCAGTACAGCGATGGCCACCCCTTTCTATTGATATACCAGTCTGCTTCTTGATGTATGGGGAACTTAATAGGAATGCGGGTGCAGTCTATTGCATAAAGTTTATGTGGGAGGTTTGCAAGGTTATAGAACTGATGCATAACAGTTCCACATTCCATGGGGGCAGATGGAAAGTGTATCTATTCATCTACCTTTTTACACATTGCTACCAATAACTTTGACATGATACAACAGGCAGCTGTCTGTGACACTCCTACAGCATGTCCATTGTGTCTTTGGAATGTCCTATACACCAGTATACCTAGGCTCAGACACACTTTTGTTTTGAGAGGGATTAGGCTGCCTCACAATGTCTGCACAGGCATGTATGGGGCACACATGTTGCACACAGCCTGCACCATCTCTCTGTCTACGTGGTACCTATCAGTGATTTGCTGATCTGAGAAATAGCTTACTTGCAGCTGTGCTCTCTGTCTAGCTGGCTAGGAAGCATATCCAGATCCTGCTCAATAGTTTTCAGTACTGCAGCCTGTGCAGTTCCTTCATTGCAGGTAGCATTTTTTCCCATTATTGTTACGGATTCCATAGGATTCCATGGGAATAGCTTCCATTGTTTGCATTGCAATGTGGCATTCACCAAGGATTTTGAAAACAGGGTCGGCATTGCAGTTTGTTTAATTTAGGTTGTGTTGGGCATGCATGATATGTTTTGGAATCTGATGGACATGTGCAGAATCCGTAATTATCCTACACTGAATAATTAAGTACTCATACTACCTGCAGTGTATCTTCTGAAACTGTGCCTGCAGCTGAAGCCCTGAAGTCTTCCTTCAGTGTGCTGTTCTGTCTGCAACTATCTTTTGGAATCCAGCCCCATTGCTTATTTTGCTTGTGCAGTAGACAAATCTAACTTTTTCTCGGTAGTTCATCCTGAAAGCTAGTAGATGTCACACAACAGGTATTAATGGTTAAAATGGTTCACATAGAAAAGTTTGAAAGGTATTATTTTTTAGTTGTGTTATACAAATGTATGTAAATGGTTTACTATCATTTTATTGTTGTGGACTCGGTCGAATCCACTTTGCGTGAAGTTTGGAACTCGAATGTTGAAAATGTCAAACTCCAATATTGCCAAAGTACAAATCTCATCCCTATCTCAACCCATGTTAATGCTTGTTCCTAGGTTAAATTCAGAATGTATTTTGGCCATATTGGAATTCAGCAATGGCCTTTTCACGGACGTAGGTCAATTATAAGATCATTTGACTGAGTCTACTTCAGTAAAATGATATTAAACCAAAGTAAAAGGGAAAAGATAAATGTTATGTGTGGCAATAAACAAATCTGTTCTGCTGTGGGACAGTTGCACCTACTGGTGAGAAATTTTGATAAAAATTCATGTTTTGGCTCAGGTTTATGAGCTATGACCACTTTTGCCCAGATTATAAGTTAGTTATCACTGCCACCACCCACATCCTTATCAGTTACTTTCCCTTTAAGGGTGTCCAATCTTATTGTGCAGTGTCACTATTAATACAAATGGTAGTTTGACCAAGGGCAAGGCTATTAGGGGTAGCCACAGTGTTACCAAATAAATATGCAAGTGCTCTCAGAATTTAACTGTGTCTCACAAATATCAACTATTATGAAAGGTTTAAATATATTTAATAATAAATAATGACAGAACAAGAAAATACTCAAAATATAATCACAGTATCATCTTCTTCTTTCAGCTTTTCCCGGTAATGGGTCACCACAGTGGATCACCTGTTTCCATTTCTTCCTGTCCTCTGCATCTTGCTCTTTCACACCAACCACCTGCATGTCCTCTCTAACCACACCCATAAACTTTATCTTAGGCCTTCCTCTTTTCCTCTTACCTGGCAGCTTCTTCCTTAGCATCCTTTTCCCAATATACCCAGCATCCCTCCTCAGCACATGTCCAAACCAACGTAATCTCACCTCTCTGGCTTTGTCTCCAAACTGTCCACCCTCGGCTGTCCCACTAATATACTTATTCCTAATCCTGTCTACCCTCATCACACCTAGTGCAAATCTTAACATCTTTAACTCTGCCACATCCAGATCTGACTCCTGCCTTTTTGTCAATGCCACTGTCTCCAACCCATATAACATAGCTGGTCTCACTACCCTTTTGTAGACCTTCCCTTTCACTCTTACTGGTACTCGTCTGTCACAAATCACTCCTGACACTCTTCTCCACACACTCCACCCTGCCTGTACTCTCTTCTTCACCTCTCTCCCACACTCGCCATTACTCTGAACTGTTGATTCCAAGTATTTAAACTCATCCACCTTCAACAACTCTACTCCCTGCATCCTCACCATTCCTCTATCCTCCCTTTCATTCACACATATAATCACAGTATCATCAGAGTTCAAAATCACAGGACATATTTAAAACAATATTGCAGGATAGTCTCAAATAAATAAAGAAAAACATCTAAATTAAGCGTTGCTATATTCCTGACTATATCTACATAATTACTATATCCTAGTTAACTTACTTACAGAGAAAGCAAGGCAGATGTGGTGAGTGGGTCTTCCACCTGATGTTGTCAGGTCAAAGAAAATACAGACTACTCAGGCTCTCTCAGAGCTCTTAAATTAGTATCCCAAATATTACTACTGGGATAGCTTGCAGAATGACATAGTTTCTTGTCATCTAACTCTATCCTAGGTAAACCCCCCACTGATGCAGCTGGTAGCATTTAGCAGCTACATGTGAGAATACATAAATAAGGGCTTTTCTTAGATCTAAGGCAGATCCTGGAAGTCATAAAACAATAAAAACACATCCAAGACAATACAGTGAACCTCTAGTTCTAGACATTGTGTCTGTTACTGCACTGATACTGAAAAATAACATCCTTTTTATGGCATGGCTATACAGTAATTTCATTTCAACTATTTTTATGAAGTTTTGTAAGTTAACCTTCTGTATTCCAGTTTCCTCTTTTGAACTATATAGATCTAAACAGTTACAATAGTGTATGTACATTTCTTTTCTGTTCCAGTAGGGTGCACTGTGGATACATTTTTAAATCACAGTACTTAACAACCCTTTTCAAAACACACTTCTGTACCATCAGTTTGATATACACATAACATACAGTTCTAATACATTTGTAACACAAGCATATGAATCATGCTGATATTCACACATGACATATAATTATTTACAAAATTCCAGACAGCTGTGCTGCAATATCTCTCTTTGTCACACTTCTAAAGAAATCATGTTAATATTCACAAATTGGCAT
>NC_056731.1:299978953-300076453 GCF_019279795.1 Protopterus annectens
ATGTGTTGTATATGTTACCACCATCCATCTCAGACTAGTGTATGTGTTGTATATGTTACCACCATCCATCTCAGACTAGTGTATGTGTTGTATATGTTACCACCATCCATCTCAGACTAGTGTATGTGTTGTATATGTTACCACCATCCATCTCAGACTAGTGCATGTGTTGTATATGTTACCACCATCCATCTCAGACTAGTGTATGTGTTGTATATGTTACCACCATCCATCTCAGACTAGTGTATGTGTTGTTATATATGTTACCACCATCCATCTCAGACTAGTGTATGTGTTGTATATGTTACCACCATCCATCTCAGACTAGTGTATGTGTTGTATATGTTACCACCATCCATCTCAGACTAGTGTATGTGTTGTATATGTTACCACCATCCATCTCAGACTAGTGTATGTGTTGTATATGTTACCACCATCCATCTCAGACTAGTGTATGTGTTGTATATGTTACCACCATCCATCTCAGACTAGTGTATGTGTTGTATGTTACCACCATCCATCTCAGACTAGTGTATGTGTTGTATATGTTACCACCATCCATCTCAGACTAGTGTATGTGTTGTATATGTTACCACCATCCATCTCAGACTAGTGCATGTGTTGTATATGTTACCACCATCCATCTCAGACTAGTGTATGTGTTGTATATGTTACCACCATCCATCTCAGACTAGTGTATGTGTTGTATATGTTACCACCATCCATCTCAGACTAGTGTATGTGTTGTATATGTTACCACCATCCATCTCAGACTAGTGTATGTGTTGTATATGTTACCACCATCCATCTCAGACTAGTGTATGTGTTGTATATGTTACCACCATCCATCTCAGACTAGTGTATGTGTTGTATATGTTACCACCATCCATCTCAGACTAGTGTATGTGTTGTATATGTTACCACCATCCATCTCAGACTAGTGTATGTGTTGTATATGTTACCACCATCCATCTCAGACTAGTGTATGTGTTGTATATGTTACCACCATCCATCTCAGACTAGTGTATGTGTTGTATATGTTACCACCATCCATCTCAGACTAGTGTATGTGTTGTATATGTTACCACCATCCATCTCAGACTAGTGTATGTGTTGTATATGTTACCACCATCCATCTCAGACTAGTGTATGTGTTGTATATGTTACCACCATCCATCTCAGACTAGTGTATGTGTTGTATATGTTACCACCATCCATCTCAGACTAGTGTATGTGTTGTATATGTTACCACCATCCATCTCAGACTAGTGTATGTGTTGTATATGTTACCACCATCCATCTCAGACTAGTGTATGTGTTGTATATGTTACCACCATCCATCTCAGACTAGTGTATGTGTTGTATATGTTACCACCATCCATCTCAGACTAGTGTATGTGTTGTATATGTTACCACCATCCATCTCAGACTAGTGTATGTGTTGTATATGTTACCACCATCCATCTCAGACTAGTGTATGTGTTGTATATGTTACCACCATCCATCTCAGACTAGTGTATGTGTTGTATATGTTACCACCATCCATCTCAGACTAGTGTATGTGTTGTATATGTTACCACCATCCATCTCAGACTAGTGTATGTGTTGTATATGTTACCACCATCCATCTCAGACTAGTGTATGTGTTGTATATGTTACCACCATCCATCTCAGACTAGTGTATGTGTTGTATATGTTACCACCATCCATCTCAGACTAGTGTATGTGTTGTATATGTTACCACCATCCATCTCAGACTAGTGTATGTGTTGTATATGTTACCACCATCCATCTCAGACTAGTGTATGTGTTGTATATGTTACCACCATCCATCTCAGACTAGTGTATGTGTTGTATATGTTACCACCATCCATCTCAGACTAGTGTATGTGTTGTATATGTTACCACCATCCATCTCAGACTAGTGTATGTGTTGTATATGTTACCACCATCCATCTCAGACTAGTGTATGTGTTGTATATGTTACCACCATCCATCTCAGACTAGTGTATGTGTTGTATATGTTACCACCATCCATCTCAGACTAGTGTATGTGTTGTATATGTTACCACCATCCATCTCAGACTAGTGTATGTGTTGTATATGTTACCACCATCCATCTCAGACTAGTGTATGTGTTGTATATGTTACCACCATCCATCTCAGACTAGTGTATGTGTTGTATATGTTACCACCATCCATCTCAGACTAGTGTATGTGTTGTATATGTTACCACCATCCATCTCAGACTAGTGTATGTGTTGTATATGTTACCACCATCCATCTCAGACTAGTGTATGTGTTGTATATGTTACCACCATCCATCTCAGACTAGTGTATGTGTTGTATATGTTACCACCATCCATCTCAGACTAGTGTATGTGTTGTATATGTTACCACCATCCATCTCAGACTAGTGTATGTGTTGTATATGTTACCACCATCCATCTCAGACTAGTGTATGTGTTGTATATGTTACCACCATCCATCTCAGACTAGTGTATGTGTTGTATATGTTACCACCATCCATCTCAGACTAGTGTATGTGTTGTATATGTTACCACCATCCATCTCAGACTAGTGTATGTGTTGTATATGTTACCACCATCCATCTCAGACTAGTGTATGTGTTGTATATGTTACCACCATCCATCTCAGACTAGTGTATGTGTTGTATATGTTACCACCATCCATCTCAGACTAGTGTATGTGTTGTATATGTTACCACCATCCATCTCAGACTAGTGTATGTGTTGTATATGTTACCACCATCCATCTCAGACTAGTGTATGTGTTGTATATGTTACCACCATCCATCTCAGACTAGTGTATGTGTTGTATATGTTACCACCATCCATCTCAGACTAGTGTATGTGTTGTATATGTTACCACCATCCATCTCAGACTAGTGCATGTGTTGTATATGTTACCACCATCCATCTCAGACTAGTGTATGTGTTGTATATGTTACCACCATCCATCTCAGACTAGTTTATGTGTTGTATATGTTGCCACCATCCATCTCAGACTAGTGTATGTGTTGTATATGTTACCACCATCCATCTCAGTCTAGTGTATGTGTTGTATATGTTACCACCATCCATCTCAGACTAGTGTATGTATTGTATATGTTGCTAGTGACAGAGGTTGTTGTAACTGTGAAGAAAAAACAGTAGACTACATGAATTACAAAAAAGGGAACATAAATATAGAAATCAGAAGAGAAGAAAGGAAAACCACAAAATTATAATTATAGTGGAAACTATAGAGAATTACGGAAATAGACACCTTGACCAAAACCTGACTCATGCACGGTTAAGAAAGGGTAAATTTAAGTTAAATGACTAGAGGCTAATTGCAGCATTTCAAGCTAGTGAATTGAAATATGAAATAGCATACAAAATCTGTTGGAAAAGTGGGGAATATGTAGACAAATGCAAATGAAATTAAAAAAATAGAAACAGCTGTACTTCAAGTGACAGGCTGCAAAACAGTCACAGCTGAGGGTTTATAAACAGAAAGACACAATAATGTAGTAGGGCATATGCTTTAGAAAGTCTGTAAACATTGTATGCACTGATAACATAGAAGTAATGGAAACATGAGAAACAAAGAATTACTGAGAATGATGTAATGAAAAAGAAGTAACTCATCCAGATATGATAGCTGAATAAAAAAAAAAAAGAGCAAAGGTAACTTTAATAATTGAAGAAGCCACTCCTGGTAAATATGATATCATATGTACAATGATCATTATAATATATTCATGCATGAAAAATGAAACCAAAACAGTGCTGAATGAGAGTATGCAGGTTGTTTCAGAAATCCTTAAAGCAAATTAAAGAACAAATAACTTTCAAACAGGCATACATATACCTCAATTAAAATCAAACCCTATGTGAACTACAGATGAGACCTTTATGGGTATACTGCTGATGGCAGACATTGAGCCTTAAGACATTATTAACCTCCTGCCATATCATTAAAAATATACATCTGGAAAATTAAGCCGATTTATGTATCAGTCAGCTGCATGACTGGACCAGATGTTTTTTTTTTTCATATTTATAACTGTAGCAAGTTGGCTCCGCATTACAGAGGAACAGAGCCCTAACTGAGACCCCAATGACCTAGATTTAAGTAACAGACTTGGATGCTGAAACAACTGGCTGAGGAGATGCAAGTCATTTGGCCATTGCTGACTGAATCTTCATAAAGGAATGTGGTGCCAAAGTCCTGCTACTTGAGAACTCCACGATGAAGGCCAGGTGGCCCACTCATGGAACAGGTAATACCTGTAGACAGGTGTCTGGCCTGCAGCACTTTGCAATGTAGATGCAAAAGGCTGTTTAGGAGAAAGCACCTATCCTGCAGGGTCTGCTTCAGGGCTGCACTCCTCAGTTACCAATGAGGTAGTGACACTAAACAAGAATGAACCAGCTGGGCATGATGGTCCATAACATCGTGAAGTCTGCCTTAGGTTCATAGGCAGCTACTAGGCATACAGTCCAGTGGACCATTAAGGAGCCTAGCCCAATTCCAAAGCACTTGCTGGTTAAGCGACTTGCTCAAGGTCATACTGTAGGTAAAAGAAGGTAAAAATATTCATACCCTGTACCTTTGATGTAAGAAGTTGATCAGTATCAAGTCAGAGCTTTAGTCCTTCATGTTAACTGCCAGAGGACTATTAACTAACAAGCATGAAAGTTCAGTGAAGGCTCAAGGAATATCTAGTCCCTGGAAATGGAGATCATCTCACAGGGTGACTTTAATTGCTAGAGTTATGCAGAAAGGAGGAGAAAACAAGTCAGGACACTCTGTGGGGCTTGATGGTCAGGACTGGGAAGATCCTGAAAAATGCAATTACACATAAATAATAATTGAAGCAACTTGGCAGTGGAACCAGAGCATAATTCTTGAGTTCCTTCGCAAATATATTTTTTATTATAAACACTACAATCACTGAGTCAGAACATATTCTAAGAACTTAAATTGTGGAGTTACTGCTGGCTTCAGAATAATTATTCCTTTTCATGTTATGAACTGAAAAATGCTATTAATGTATGCTCAGAGCCTTAAGGAGTTATTCAAGTTGCTTATCAATGCTGCATTAAAACAGTGAGGAAATCTTGCATCTGTGAACTTCTGCATTTATAATATATAATATTACATTATCTGCAGGGTAGTGATGCAATGATAGTAAAATGAGCAGTCACAGGTTTTTTATTAAAATATTTATCATTAGTGGTGGTCCTAATGAGCTCCTTTCCTTATAACCTGCATTTCAGTTAAACTTGTGTGGCTGGCTGCTTGATATGTCAAGATACCTACCTACCTCCCTGTGTGTGCTAATCTAATGCCAGTCTAAGAACTGTAATTGTAGACTTGAGTACATGAACTCAGCATGGCAATGACATGAGAGATAATAGAAGTGGTTCTCCTCCCATTTTAATGCTTTATAAGCACATTTTATTTCTCAATTAAATATATTATACAGTAGAATAAAGTAGTTAGCCAGAGTCCGTCCCTGAAGCAATTAATTCTTCAATGGGGATGGAGCTGGGGGACAGGAAGGAGAGAAAATAAATCAGGCAAGAACACCATATCTTGGCTGTTTTGTTAATATTTTTTTCCTTCTCCCTTAACAAATCTTAGACAATGTTATTTCTCATTTATGTGCTTATTTCTTCTTTTATGACAGGCCAGTTTACAGTGGTTTATGTCATGAACACTTGCAGCTCAAGTCTGTAGTAAATTCATTAACATAGATGTATCTTTATTTCACAGTCCCAAAACTACTTGTGAATTAGATTGATCTTCATTTCACAGTAATAAAACTGACTTAATTAGATATGACTTAAGTGAACTGCCTTCACCTGTACATACATAAAATTGCATTGTTTTCTTAGAGCAACTGGTGCATTACTGTTATGTCTACTCAAAAGCAGTGCTTCAAAATGACAAAAGAAAACAACAGCAGACTGCTGAAAACTTCTAGAAGTGTAAAACGTTTACTAGTATGTAGGCAGGTTGAGACATCGATGAAAAAATAAACACACACACACACACACACACACACACACACACACACACACACACACACACACACACACACACACACACACACTCACACACACACACAAAACATACAACTAACCAATCAAAGTGAAACAACTGTAATTTAGAAATAATGAAACATCCATATTTAGTAAGGAATTATGAGTATTGTCAAATTAGAAACACACACATGCGCACACACACACACACACACACACACACACACACACACACACACACACACACAGAAAACATACAACTAATGAAAATGGAGGGCAGGTGAAGTGTGTGGTATTTTTATCTGTTTAATTACTCAATAAAATAATTACACTGTAGTTTGCTATTAAACAGTACTGAAATAAGATTAATGCACATTCCGTGATACCGCCTGGTTGAATATCTAGACAGTTTTGTTTTAGTGTAGGGCAACTTTAATTCCAAATCTTGTTATTTATATTTACTTTGAAAGAGGCATTAGACATCTTTTAATAAATCCACCTTCAGTGCCACATTCAGATTTGGTTTTCACAGATATTCTGGTTTCCAACAAGATGACGTATCTTTATAAATGTTTTAGAGTAATGAAGATTATCTTGATGACTGTAGGTTTTTACACGGGTGGAATGTGCAAGTAACTTGCTGCTATCTAACATAATAATAAATGAAAAGACCATGGGATGTTAAATCTAAACAAGTGCCCCAAACTAAGCAAACTGAGTTAAAACATTAGAAAGCATAGTTGACATGATACCTTTATTGGCAGCTCTCTTATTCTTTTTCATTACATCATTCCTTCATTATGTCGCATGCCTGGCTGGGATCTGGACATGTGACAGCTTAACCCGTCAGTTTAATCCTCAGAAAAACAGAAACAAAAGTAAAAAAGTGGAATTAAACCTCTGTGGAGGTTATGAAGTGTGATAACAGCAACTTAAAAGAACATTCTTTGGATAATAAGATGAAGACATTTGATACCTGAGACAAATAAAAGCAGTTAGACATAAAAATAGAATTTAAGGAAGATGTGAAGTTGATCAAAACACATTGAAAATAGTAAAAAGATGTAAAAATCCTATATTTGGAAATTGCCTGCCTTGAAAATAATCAGGCTCCTAGAGTACTAATTTAATGACGGTTTCAGGCATGCACAGATGTTGGATTCATAGCCTCTGGAAGAGGGTGCCAGACATTCCAGAGTATTCCATAATTTTTACCAGAATCAGAAAGCCTTGATAGGCTCCAAGTAAGACATAAAGAGTCATGGAATTTTGTTCTGAGTTGCTTACCCAATCATTATTTCAGTAATTATAGGTTAAGAGGACTGAATATGGTAAAACTAACAGAGGGTGCAGTAACCATTTGAGAGGAGGTCTGTGAGAAAAAGCCTAAAAACAGACAAGCAAGGTGGAAGAGCAAGAGCTAGTGGACTGTCAGCAAGAAAGGCACAAGACATCCAGTCAAATGCCATCATTATCTAGAAGTCCTTAGGTGACAGAGACAGTGAGGAGCTCAAAAGGAATAGCAGTAATGCCTGATCCTGAAAAGGAACAGGACCAGCCCAATAGTTTAAGGATCATTCAGAACAGATTGATAAAGTCATATTCTTATCAATGAGTATTCGAGTCGTCTGTCTAGATGGACACTGTTTCCATTAAGTTTGATAATTCCTACATTTATACAGAAGCAAACCTGTTTCTCTTTACGTGTTTCGAATTGACAGGTTGAAGCAAAAAGCCTTATAATTCATTTTGTTTCTATATGTTTCTTATTTGTTAGAATGGGTTTTGTGTTAACTGCTGACCTGCTAGCTAATCTCATTTGAATATGGGGAGGAGTTTAACACCCTTGATTAGTTTTGGCTTGTTCCAAAAAGAAGATCAACTCATTCAGTTCATTCAGAAGAACAGAATCAGCTCAGAAGTTTTTTTTTTTTTTTTTTTTTTTTTTATTTATTTATTTATTTATTTTAAATTTAACTCGGTGGGTGAGCTGATCAGAGGACCTTGGTAGATGAGCTGATCAGGGGACCCTTTTCAGCCATAACCCATGCCATATTGTCACAGGCAAGTGGTACAAAAAGGTTAACATATGCAGTGTAGTTTTTTCAAGATTATGAACTGTTAACTGTTTACATAGCTTGGTAATCATGCACGTAAATAAAATGTAATTTTTTTGTTTGTCATACAATACACTAATGTTCACAGTGCAATACTCAAAATGTCTCTTTCTGTGAAAAGATCAATGCAATGTCTTAACCAAGTACCTGTGCAATACTAAAGTCTCATGCAAGTAAGTGTTCACTGCGAAAAGTATTAAAATATGTTTCTAATTATATGCAGTATTAGTCTGTCTACCTGGATGTCTATGATGTAATAGCTAGGTGTTACATGTGTAAATGTCTATGAAAATAATCTATATGTTGTCTGCACATTGAGTCCAGAGGCATGGAATTTAATTCATCTTTTACACTTGTGTGATTTCTAAATGACAATAAAGTTTTACAACAGAACTCCTAGATGTTTGCCGCAGAAAGAAACAGAGAAAGAAAGAGTGAGAGAGAGAGAGAGAGAGAACAAGTTATCTGCAGTTTTGAAAGTCTTGCATTCTTTGATTCTTGACAATAGAATATATACATTGTTATACAGTTCGATATATGTGAGATGGTTATACACAGATGTAAATATTTACAAACAGTCAATACATATTTTTATATTTACAAATAGTCTGTAAATAGACAGTACAGATGTCCAGCAGAAGGGAGGTTATAGTTAGTTTAGGAGAGCATTTATCTCATATTATAAGGTGGCATGTTAAGTTAGGATCATAGGATACAGAAGGCAAATGAGCTACAAGACCATTTACACCCTGACAATACCCACTCTCATGCTATACCCCTTCTCAAAAATAACAACGTAGGTCAGCCTCAAAGTGATTTTATGGGTACCCATCCAATCATCCAGGTTCAGTTTGAAAGATGCTAGAGTGTCACTTTGTTGCACTTGCAGAGGAAGTCTGTTCCAGAAGTGAGGTAGGTGTCAGATAATACATTTCTCCAGCATATGCTATTTATGTGCCATGGAGATTTAATTCCCTAGTTCTGGTAATAGTGGAGCTATCTGACTTACAAAGATATAATAGATCAGGAGAATGGAGTCCCTAATGGTGCAGAATTCAAGACAGACCACTTCACAAGAGCCTATATGAAACAAAGGAAACAAACAGCACTTCAAGGTTTTCCTGGTAGTTCATGGACTTTAGGCAAAAAATCTTCTTGGTTTTGAACATATGAACCTTCCTAGTTGCTTAATATGTCTAGAAAGGTACACCCCAAAGGGAGCATTATATTCATTAACTGGTCCAAATGAGTCTGTATACAGAGGGATGATAATTTCTTCTGACCTGCATGATATGCCTTTGGATATTAATTGTACTGAATAGAGGGACTTTCTGAATATTGTTTCAGAGTGCTTGAAGGAAAAGGAATTATCAATCAGGGTTACAAGATGTTGTGTCTTTTGGCTTTTCCCGGTTAGGGGTCGCCACAGTGGAACTCCGGTCCGCTAATGATTGGCAGTAGATTTTTACGTGCTGAGTTGCCGGCCCTGACGCACAACCTTCAACGAAGGTATGCCCATTCATGCATGTCTCCACACAGAAGACGATCTAGCTGAGAGTCGAACAGGACATCGTCTTACTGTGAGGTGACAATGCTACCGCAGCACCACCACCGCAGTTAGTCAGGGTTACAAGATCCCAGACTTTATTATCATTTTGGAGTGGTATATTACTTATACTGTATATTGAGAGAGAGAGAGTTGTTTACTAAATATGACAATGTTGCACTTTTTCACAATTAACCTTAACCCTTTATCTGTACACCACGTTTGGAGACTTTGTTAACAAAATGTTATGATTCATGGAAAAGAAGATGAAAAGGATGCATCCCAGTATAGAGAGTCCTGAGGCACATAACTAGTTACTTTCAGACTTTTCAAGGAGACACTTGTCACCTGGATTCTCTGTTTCAGCCAGTTGGCTATCCACCACAGCACAAAAGGATCTACTTTTAAGGCACTTAGGTTATTAATGATGCAAGCATGGGGTACAATGTCAGATTCTTTGTCCAGATCCAAATGAGCAGTGTGAACAGATTGCCCGCCATCTATGGCCTGTCAGACCTTCCTGAAGAAGATAACTAAACTGAAAAGGTAGGATCTCCTTTTGGCAAAGTCAAACTGTTGTGGGTCTACTCTAGCCTGATAACATTTTTGATATCAAACTTTACAAGGTTAGATATGATGTATTCTATGACTTTGCAAATCAGACTGGTCAGGCTAGTGAGTCTGTGGTTTCCTGGACCTGTGGTAGGGCTGCCTTGTGTAAAGGAGTAAGACTGTAGTTTGTCATATGTTGGGGAAAAATCCTGTAGCTAAGCTCAGGTTAAACAGTTTGATGAGTGGTTCCATAAGGGCATGTTTGACACTATTTATTAGGTAAGCAGGTAAATTATTAAGTCCTAAGGCAATAGTATTTTTGGTCTTAGAGAACATCTTCAGTATGTGTTCCTTCGTGATACCAGGAAGTGTAAAACATAGGGAATTTGTTGAATTAAGATGGTTGTTTCAGTGGTGAAGTTTGCACTAAAATTTGTCTGCTAGTACATTTGATATGTCTATTGAGTTTGAGTGGGTGGTGCCATTTTAGATAAGTTCAGAAAACTTCTGGGTGTAATTTCTTATTATCCTAATGTAACTAAAGAAGGACTTTAGAAGTTTTGCAAGATAAGGTTTTTGATAAGACTTAACCAGGGTTTGAGGAGCTAGGGGGAGGTACATATAGTGGCTATATTAGTTAAGTCCATATCAAGAATATTATGTCCTCTAGATGTTTTGTTAACTGTCACTTCAAATGATTTTATTTATTAAGTCTAAAAATCTCTGGACATATCCAGTTTTGAGGTATCAGTGTTCCTTTAGTGAGGAACAGTTAAAATATCACATTATAAATGCATTTTTGGCAATAGGTTTTATCAGTTATTGATGTCTGCTAACCCAAATTGAAAGTATTTGAGAAGAGACCTGGTCACCATATCAGGCAGAAATTATGCAGATAATTTTACATCCAGTTTAGTACATCAAGATTGAATTGGAGCTTGAGCCATAGAAGCTGAGGGCTAATGCCATTAAATGAAGGTCAGTAAAAACCCCTCTAATGAGATTTCCTGCTTATGTATTGGCACCAGTGTTATTTGTTTTGTCAACAAGGCAGTTACATTATTATGGCTACCCTAAATTCATGCTGCAAGCTAATAAGAAAGCCACATTTGCTAATATATTTTCAAAGAGTTTTGTTACTGGATAGAAGACAGATATGGGGCAGTACATCTCAAGTCCAGTGCGGGATGGTATTTTTGGTGGAAGAGTTATGAAATCATGCTTAAACTGAGAGGGCATTAAACAAGAAGTAGTAATCAAACAACACGAAAATATAATAAAACACACCAAACAGCCAGTAGTAGCAGCAATTCTCCTTATATTTCCAAGACCTGGTACCTCGGCATCTCGCCTTCAATGGGTCACAATACATTATAAAAAATAACAGTCTTTATATACACATTGATAATAACAATCATTCAATTAATTAAACAATCAGCCTCAAAAATGGAGGGAAAAAAACTTTTAAGTTATATTTAATGGATTATATACTTTCCTTATCAAACATACCCCAATATATTAGTATAATTCCCAAATTTACTAAAGACTATGTTATTAAATATGTTTCTCATATTATAATGTGACTTCTACAATGTGTATTAAATTACAAAATGCAGTGAAATATTTATATACTAAACGAACATTATTATTGCTTCATGACACTTTAAACCATAAATTAGTTGAATTTCAAATCCCTAATTCTAAATTCAAGCCAAAAGGCCTTAATGTATTAAATTTTAGAATCATCTTAGTTTCAAGTTCTAACAATTTATCACAAATATTATCACCTATAATGCAATGAGGCTTACCTAATATACTAAATTTTAAGCAATCAAATTTTCCCTCATGCGTCTCACAAAAATATTTCGCAACCGGACTGAGAGAAATATAAGGAGAATTGCTGCTACTACGGGCATTAAACAAGAAGTTTGTAAAAGGTTAACTATATGGGGAAGGCAGTTACCCATTAGATTATTTGAAAGATTTAGAAAAGAGGGATGCAGTATGAGAGGGTCTGGACTGATTTTTTTTTTCTAACTTTTTTATGAGTGTCCTTAACTATTTTGCTATTGAATTTTTGAGAATAGAAAAGGGGGTGCTCTTTATTGGTAGGTGACAAGTTGATAAGTAGGAACCTCGGCCCAATGGATTTTCCCAGTTAACAAACTTTAAATCTGTTTGTAGCAGAATTGTTGCTGTTGTAAGTTTTATTACTAATAGAGATAAAGTCCTTGAACTGTTGCTGTAGGTTAGCATCCATTTTAGTTTGCGGTTTGCTAGTGCTGAAGGAGTCAGTTTTGTATACATCTTTAATTACTTGTTAGAATAACCATGAATTTGGAGGCATTGCTATCTGTTTCTTTTTAAAGTAGATGGTCTTAGCTTTCCTTGTTAGTAACTTACAGTTCTGTTACAGATGCGTAAATTTTGGTAGTCTGAATCTATATCTGCCTTTTAATTTGCCCATGCTTAGTCACATTGCTTACAAGATTGTCTTATCTGTTTAGTTATCCAAGGATGATCGGAGCCCATAATTCTTTTGGTTGAAACCAGGAATTTTTAATTACTTGGTTTAGATTTAAGCTAAAGATCGTTAGAGCCTTTGGGGGGGGTCTGTTTTTGATAGAGTCTAGTTAAATGTTTTTAAGTTCAGTCTCAAGCTTGTCTTCTTTAGATTCATGTAAAAGTGCCACCATTTCAAATACCCAAAGCGGGGCATTCTTATGGAAACTTGAGATTTTGCACAACAAACCATATCCTCAACCAATGCAAAGGACTGGACTTCACTTTCTGTACCAAAATAAAAGCTCAGAGCTGTAGAATCTGAGTTGTTTCTGTTACTTCATAAAATGTCAAGGTGTTTCAGTTACAGAATAACTGTTTAATGCAATCCAAGAAACTCAGGAAACATTTTTGCCCTAAAATCTCAGAACACTTGCTATTTTTCCACAAGACACAATTGCCCAAAGAGGAATGTCCAGTGTAAAAAGGGACAGGTGGTGACTGTATGGTAGTTTTTGGTTAAGTTTGTTCTTTGTGGGATTTTAGGAGTATGTAAAGAGATGTGGTCTAAAATGAGGTTTTGGTCACTTATGGTTTACATTACAGAATTAGTTTAGGGTGTTCATTACAAAAAGGTCAAGTAGTTTTGTGTGTGTGTGTGTGTGTGTGTGTGTGTGTGTGTGTGTGTGTGTGTGTGTGTGTGTGTGTGTGTGTGTGTGTACTGTGTGTGTATGTGTGTGTGTGTTTTTGCTGAATTGCAACAGTAAGTGTTTGAGATTGACAGAGGCTATTTTGAGTTAGGTATCTAAATATTACCTTTTTAAGTCCAAGAAGGTCAGTATTTAAGGTGCCCTAGAATAACTAGTTTATTTTTTAGGCATTTGTAGGCTACTTTCTATGATAGCTTTCATAATGTTTAGCTTTATTGGGGGTGGTTGGGTGCTAGGTATACTGTTACAATATAAAGTTTACCTGTTGTACTATCTGCAGCCACCATTCTGAGATGTCTGAGAAGATTTATTTATTTTTTCCTGGATAAAACTGACCAGGGTAAATGAATCAACACTTCTACCCAAGGACCACAAAAATGATCACTATTGCCCTATTATGGGACACAATAGCAGTTGGGACTCACTGGGCTGGAGCAGGCACAATGATGTGGAAGAGAAGGGTATCCTTCAAGCAAGCTATTAATCTCCATAAAACTCAGTGTCCTGATACAGGTGAGTTCCTCTTTGGTGCTGCTTACAGTGGAGACTAAGGAGATGCTGGGACTTTTCTTAGAGGAGACACACTGTAGAGTGATGTAAGACTCAGAAAACTTCTCACTAGGAATACTGTTCTTAAGGTAGTGGAATTAGGCCACTGTATTCCAAAACACTGTGGCCACTCACACATAATTAATTAGTGAATACAATGTTTAATCTTAGTCACATCATCAACATGAATCATAAATTTGGGTCATACTAATACTATGTCCCTATGGTAGTTTTCTCAATTGATATAGTAATGTGAATATTAAACACTTTTGTACTGTGAATAACATCGCCATGGATGTACATGGTGGCTCTTTATATTTTTCAAGACTTTGTATTACTTCCATTGTTGCAACTACATTGTACTCCTTTAAACCTGTTTACATATATTTGTTCAGTAACTTATATTGTCTCCTTAAAATGATGCCTCGGCCATTCTACTTCTTACCATTGTCCCATATAATGAGGTGTAACACGCGGTCGTCTCCACCTTATTAATCTGCTTATGTAGTACCACATTCCTGACTTCCCCAGCTGCTCTTTTATGTTATAGACATAGTAAGACGTTCTGTTCTCTTGTAAATCCTAGATGCTTGGTGGCCTCTGGATCATGTAGTCTCTACCTTTACAGCACATAAATGTTAGGCGTTTGTTCTAAAACTGTTCAGAAACAGGAATAACAAGTGCAAAGCTATAACAGTTAATCCTACAACAGGCAGTGCAGCTACTGACACGTAATTCTTGCCTGCTACAGAGCACTGTGTTCTTCACATTCATGCACAAAAGCAAGTCATAGAACTTTTCATCTCATTGCCAATGACTGTGGATGACATGTCATTAGTATACAGTATAATGAAGAGATCCAGTGGAAGGAGTGCTTTCACCAGTTGGAGTATTGCAGCACCATGGCTTTGAGAAGCAGAGGCGACTTTGTGGCAGAAGGTTACACTGTACCACAAGCCAGTGTGCTAACAGTGTCAGTTTGCTACTGTACAAAAATGTCTTCCTGTCACTAAGCAGACATACTGCACTGATATTTTGCTCTGTTCTGTACTGCTGAGTAGCACATTAGCACATTAGAAGCAGTGGTCATTGCTATATGCAAACACCAATTGCTGGTATGCAGCTCTGGCTCTGTAAGTTATATATGTAGGGCTAGTCCATAGTAAGTAAATACTAAGCAATCAGTCATCAGACCTTTAGTAGCCTAGCCAGAACACCCAACATCAACAGTTACCTTCTGCTTAAAGGAGAATCAGATAAAATAAGCTCAGGGAGCATCTGTAAGTGCCCTACATTTGTCTAGATTAATCCTGAATGCAGTTTGGGTGCAGCTTTGTTTACTAGCCGGGGGTAGTTTATTCTGTAGGTGCTGGATGTGTGAATCACAGACATTGCTTGATGGGGAATTTCCGTAACTACACTGTGCATGGAGTGCAGCAGCTATGTAATTGGGTAAAACCATGTGCAGAGCCTACCTGATTGTATATCCATGTTTGAGTCACATGGGGCTTAAGTATACATTTCAATCCATAGCAGCCCTTCTCTATGATGTACCATTGACATGATATAATAATATGTCTGCCTGATACTGTAGCTGCAGGAAACAGTGTCCAAAATGCTTATGATGAAGGAAAAACATCAATATAATGCATGAGGAAGGAAATGGATGTCATTGTCCATCAACAAACTACCTGCCTAAAAACGAGCTAGAAACAGTGTAGGATGAGTTTGTACAACTGGGGAAGAACCTTAAAGAAGCAGCACACACAGTGATGTTCTGTAAGGAGCTACCTGCCCATGGCATGAGGGAGGCAATGATGCAGTTTCAACATAACTGGTGCACAGTTCGGTGATTTCATATCACTTGGGACTCAGCCATCTTGGAGGAAGACAGGCTTACATTGGTACAAGGGTGCACTTCTGTCTGGGAGGGTGCCAAAATCCTAAGTGATGGGTTTAAATGCTTCATCAGCATGCATTTAAATTAGCCAAAAAGAAGAGGAACAGAAAGGAGCAGAGCAGAGTGGGTGGGTGGGAGTGGTGGGGCTGAACCACAGATGTCAACTTGCCTTCTTTGGACAAGGGTAGGGTCTCTGTTGCAGTTAGATCTTTCTTTTCTGAATACTGGAGGATGAAGGCCCCATAAAAGTCCACTCTGCTTCTTTGGCTTGCAGTATAGAAAAGGCAGAACAGGTGCATAGCCGTCATACAATGAGATGATATAGTAATATGCTCAGTGTCATTGCACGCTCAACCCCCCTAGCAGACTGCTGTTGTTTCCGTCTAAGTTATTACTCCCCAGTATTCAAAAGTATGCAATGGCTGTAGTATGTTGTTCCTTCTTCTTTAATTGTTGCATTCTCAAAGGGTGGCAGCCTTGCAGATAGTAGTACCACAAACAGCATCTTCCCTGTAGAGGGAGGGTCTGCCTTTATAGAGCGATGTGGCAGAATTGTCACCATCCAAGAAAAGAATAAATGAAACATTCAGAGGAGAGCACAGAGTTGAGGTAAACATTGGCAGAGTATGTTTATATATATATATATATATATATATATATATATATATATATATATACATATGCCAATAAGGAGAACAAACTGATAATGTCACTAGTAAACAAAATTAAAGGGATTTATTTATTTTTATTTATTTACTTTAGTTTGGTACCCAACTAAGTAAACCGGTCACCAGACCCTTCTCAGCTATGACTTGGGGTCAGAGGGCAATACAGTGAACACTGATACTGCAAATGTAGTGCAGTGAACTTATAATACAACAGATGTGAATGTTATAATGAAATATTGTAGAGCAGTCAAGATTAATAAAAGTGGAACTATGAACAATAATTAACATTGACAATATGAAACATGTAACATATGCTGACTTGATTTGTAAAGTAATTGACTTACAATGTATGCAGTTCAGAAGATGGAAAAAAACAAGGTAAGAAGTGCAGATGCAAACGGTATAGGCAAAAATAAGTCTTGCATTTTGTCTTTGAGGGCAGATTAGTGTTATTCTGTTCCAGCAGTAACAGACGTGGTGGCTGGTAAGTAAATACACCAGGATACCAATATGTGGGTGAGGCAGAGAGAGAATAAAATAAAAATAATGCAGGTGCATAGGCCTATATATAAGGAATGTTATCAAAACTACAGCACAAGAAAACAAGGGAAGGAGACTAAACTGATTTTACTTGAGACTTCAACTAATAACATAGTCCATACAGTACATATAGAAGCCCAAGTCATGATAATAGTAGAATATATCCTGTCAGAAAATGTGAGGTTTCACTAATATGACTTTAATTTACACATATCAACTGTAACACCTTGAATCCAAACACTCTTAAGAGTGGCAAATTCTTGATGCTGTACAAGGAATATGCCTCAGTCAACTGGCTCTAGAACTTACTAACAAAAAAGAAGAAGCAGATATTGTAGATCGTATGTTCTCATATACAAAGGGAGAGAAGATGTTGTATTTGGACTTGTCCATTCTGGAACAACATATCACCAAATTGTTTTCTTTGAAAACAAATAGAGTCATACAAGGCAAAAATGAGAGTTATGGATTTCAAGGGAGTAGATCAAATTTGTTGGTGCTATAACATTTAGGAATATTCCATAACAAAAAATAATATTGCAGAAGATGCAACAAAAACTAAAATGTTATCATTTATGCCATATACAATGATGGAGGTAGAGAGAGGAGTTGTCAGCAAATGGGAAGGTTGGTCTTGGGGTTAGGAATAACTGTGGGAAGAGTGGATTTATGTGACAGAGATTTGTTAATTAATTAATTATTGTGGATGTTGAAAATAGTTATTTTTAAGATAAGAAGTAAAATGCCATTGTTAGATAAACTTTGACCAGGTTAAGTAGGTGGAGTCTAGCACTGGAGTGTGAAGGTAAGCTGATATTGACTATACTATTCTGAAAGCAGTTATATTGGGTTAGTTTGAATATGTGTTTTTTTTTTTAATTCAGACTGAAATTTGATGAAGCTCAGAGGAGGAATCCATGGACTCCATATGGATAGACACTTTTAAAACCAGATGCATGAGTAATAAAGGGCAGGATTAAAGCTATAAGGTTGAAGATCTGAAGGAAACAAGAGGAAATTGTTTTCATATTTTTTTTCACAGAATGGGGTAGTACGGATTGCAACAGAGTTCCTATAGAAGTGGTTGTAGCAAAAAAGTGACAACATTCAAGGAGATGGGCATAAGACAAGTAATACACAAAAAGGGAGAAAAAAGCTAGGTTTTTGGTTAACTGTGATCTGCATACACATAAATAAATAGATATGTGAGTATGTGTGTGTGTGTGTGTGTGTGTGTGTGTGTGTGTGTGTGTGTGTGTGTGTGTGTGTGTGTGTGTGTGTGTGTGTGTGTGTATGCATATATATGTATATGGATCTACTTTACAAGCTCGAAGTTTCAAAACTTCAAATTGCAAATGGTCGAGACCATAAGATCAAAGTTTTGAAACTTCATTTTTTTTTTTTTTATTTTTGCAGGGGGCAATCCAGCCTGCACCCCCACATCCCCTACTAAATAAATATGCCAACTCTGAGATCACACTACAGTAAGGAAAATAGTAAATTTCCTGTTCTGCACTATACAGTGATCTCCATTTAAAATGTTTGAAGTTTCAAAACTTTTATGGTCTCGACCATTTGCAGTTCAAAGGTTTGAAAGTTCGAGCTTGTGAAGGGAATCCATATATATATATATATATATATATATATATATATATATATATATATATATATATATATATATGGGTCTACTTTGATTCACTGAAAACTCATTTCAGTGAATTTCAATTCACCTTCAAAAAATCGCTGAAAGCTCAAATCAATGAAAACGCATTTCACTGAATCACATTTCACTGAATTTAAGTACTGTTAGGCAAATAAAATGTATACACCATTTTCCCCACTGTAGTACAATCCTGGAGTTAGTATACCCCCCCCCCAACTATATATACTAACTCCAGGATCGCACTACAGTCGGGAAAAGGGTATATACATTTTATTTGCCCAACAGTACTTACATTCAGTGAAATGAGTTTTCAGTGATTTGAGCTTTCAGCAATTTGGTGTGAGTGTTTTGAAATTCAGTGAAATAAGTTTTCAGTAAAACAAACTAGACTTATATATATATATATATATATATATATATATATATATATATATATATATATATATATATATATATATATATATATATATATATATATATATATATATATATATATATATATATCAATTCACTTTATAATCTCGAAATACTGAAACTTCGAATTTCAGTATCTCGAGACTATAAAGCCGAAAACTCACAAACCTGAAAACCAAAACCGCGAACGTCAACAAAACACTACACCACACATACAAACACAAAAACATACCTACCTCCTAGCACTACAACAAAGCAAAACAACACAAACAAACACAACAAAACAAACACACACACCTACCCTTCCTATAAGCAGGGGCAAGCCCCCCTGCATCCCCGCTACTTATATATATTAACTCCAAGGTCCCACTAAACATCAAATGACAGAAAACCCACCATCACACATTCTACACCCACCTTGCACAAACACACATCACATACATACAAACACCGCCATTCTCAACACTGACACACACGCACTATTACCTACCTACCCTAACCCACACCTAAAACTCCCCAACACGCTCACAAACACACAAACCCTCCCCAAAACCCTTAAAAACCATAGCACTTACCTAATGTGCCATCAGTACGTGGGTTCAACATTTCTGGGTTTGATATTCTGCAGTTTTGCGTAACTGCAGATTTGACAATTTGGTCTCAAAATACTGAAAATCCACATTTCAGTATTTCAAGATTCCAAAGTGAACCCATATATGTGTTTGTGTGTGTGTGTGTGTGTGTGTGTGTGTGTGTGTGTGTGTGCATATATATATATATATATATATATATATATATATATATATATATATATATAATTAAACACATAAATGCAAACACACACACACACACACACACACACACACACACACACACACACACACACACACACACACACACACACAGAGTGAGAGAGAATGAAAGGCAAATTGTTACTTTAAGTCTCTTTAGTAAGGTATAACATAGGTTCATAGGTTGGTACTTGGCTATCGGCCCTAGGGCCTATACAAGCCAAGCCATGTAATTTTCTTTCAAGTGACTTTGAAAACTTCATGCATATATGTGCACTCGCGCGCGAGTGTGTGTGTGTGTGTGTGTGTGTGTGTGTGTGTGTGTGTGTGTGTGTGTGTGTGCAAAGACTGATGCGTGTAGTGTTTCCTGAAATGCTAAATGCATATTATTCTAAATGCAGATGTCTTCAACGCATGTATTTGAATTGTTTTTTTGAGTGGAATATTGTACACGGTTATCTTTAGTGAGGAGATCTGTGCTGAGGTGAGTTCTTTTAATGCTATGGCACTGTTATTACAGACAATCACTGTTGATGCATTGTCTCAGTGTGCTCCCACTGTGATTCTTTCCTGTTTTGGAGATTTTTCCCTTCCTTGTGTTTGAGAGACCATGGAGTTCATATAGGTATATAAGTTCAGGGATGTGGGGGCTTGCCTCCCAAATAAGATGTGTATGGGGCTTGCCCCCTTTGTAAAAAAAAAGTCACGTTTATATATGCAATGTAGATTTGCAGTGTGTTGAGGACAATACCATAATCAGTAGCTTGTTTTGACATTTTAAATGTCGGTGTTTATTGTTGATTTCTTGTGTACTCAGTGCTTGGTGTTCCGTATTTTGCTGTTTGATTTTTTTTTTTCATTTCAGATTTACTAATGTATTTATATATCGTAATGTGACCAGGTTCTTTCCCAAGTGTATAATTGTTATACATTTACCTTCTGGATCTGCTATATATCCTTTAGAGCTGATGAAATGCAGCATATGGTCCTTAATTTGTATTTAGTTAATGCTTAGCTTATGTATTATAAGTATGATCATGTACAATAATTACATTTGCAAAAATCAAGAACATGTAAAGATGACATTTTTAAAAATGTATAAGATGTTCTGGATTTAGAATACCTATTTTTTTTTCTTTTTTCCCTTTTTTTGGTACCATTATAAAATGATGTATTTACTACAGTTTATTTTGCTGTCTCTCATTGTGAAGAATAACCTATAAATGGCTCAGTCTTAGCTTAGCGATTTTTTCTTGTACCATATTACATTAAATGAACTAGAAATAGAAGAAATATGAAAGGTAAGCTTCACTCTGGTCTCCTCAAGGAATCAGTGAATGTTTAACACAGATACACATAGAGGTGACCCGCTCTGGGATAAGCTAGTCAGGCTCACAGCAACAATGGCCGTGCTTGTACATGCAAAAGCAATTGCACTTGATGAGAAAAGAAAAGGGAAATCAATACTATCACCCTTCTGAAGAGCAGCATGTATTGTCTAGTCAGACGTCTGGCAGAAGATTAGACACATAGGGCCATACGTAATAGTTAAATTCTATACCACTCTCTTACATCACTTGCTTTTAATGAATATCTGAATAGGAGCATTTTCTAAACTTCTAGCATGAAGCCAAAAATTGATTTCCCCACCCCACAGTTGCTTTTGAGTGTATAATATGACCAAAATTTTAGCGTGCATGTTGTCTGCATGACTGTCTTTCTCGTTTTAAAACTTAACATCAGTCTTCTAACTTCATTATGATTGTGTAATAAAAAATAAACTATAGCTGAGTGCCAGATTTGGGCTCTTAAGTCTTTTTTGGCACTGGTGAACTGCACGTATATGAAACCTGTATTTATTCAGAAACACAGTCTGCAGTTCTCAAGCAAATTATATGCTTTCAGGACAGATGAATGAAGCTACGGTGTTGAAAGAATGCCAATGCCTGATGCATTTATTACTCTGGGGTATTAAGAAAGGCATAGACTAAAAAAAATGTAATATAAAAGATTAAAGAACCTGCAATTTTCCAGTAAAGCTATTGACCTGTTATGATTTCATTAGAGTGTTAAAACCAACATCTACTGCAAGCAGCACATAAAACACAAAAATCAGATGTTTACCATCAGTTAAGATCAGGTAAAAGCTCCCAGTTTCAAAATCTGAGAAGGGGTTAAGTGAAAGGTATGCATTTGTACCTTAATATTGTGGCTGCATTCACTTTGTGCTCAGCTGCAGATTGTATACTGCTGGTGTCTAAATGAGCTCTGTAAAGGATGACTTAATGCTCAGTTATGTCCCAGTATGCTGTCCTAATATTGGTTGGTAGACGCAGTGAAAAGAGACAACAAATGGTGTCAGATAATTTATTTCATATTCAAAAGTGGCTGGCATCATCACTAGTGTTCAATGTCATGTATTGTTTCTTACTATTTCCAGCCCTTAGTCTGCAACCTTTTTGTAGGACTACAAAATATTCCCAGTCTGCCAAAGAAATCAGTGATGTGAAAGACTTTGGAGGGGGAGGTTATGCACGGTCTAAAAGAGTTAAAATGGAAATCCATATCAGTGGTAAACAGCAAGATATGACTGCTGTCTTTTATAACATGAAAAGAATGTTATCAAACATATGTGTTGATGCCAACCATAACACTGCCTTGGAGCTTGAGCACTCTAAGTTAAACAGTTTTACTTAATTACATCAGAATGTCACACAGACACATCCCACATCTGCTCTTCTACTGAATGATGTCATTCAGAATGAGGACTTTCAAATAGAAGTGCTGTGGTTACCAGTATAGCGGCTGCAGTATTGTTCTATTATTTGTACTGGACAAGGCTTCTGAGGTAGTAATGTAATTGCTGGAAGCACTGTTCTTCCAGATGTGTGCAGTTACTCCATGATGAACATTCAAATGGTTTTCATCAAAACCTTTTTTATTTATTTGTTTATTTTTCATGTGTTAACTAGGTAGTTGGGCTGGTCTGAGGATTGTTTTCAGCCATAACCCTTGGCCCAATGGGCAAATGCAAAGTACAGGCAAAACATGTATTTCAAAAACAGAGTAAATACAAAGTATTATAGCATATGTTTGAATTGTTTCAGATTTTTGGTTTGGCTAATATTTTCAGCCAATGTGTTTCATAGGTTCATAGGTTCATAGGTTCATACTAGGCTATCTGCCCGAGGGCATCCCTTTAGTTTGGGGAACTATACCCATTATTTTGCTGTGCCTCTGTCGAGCAGTGACACTGAGGTAATTCCTGGGGTATCAAGATTTCTCTTGAACAAGGCCAGCCTGCCTCACATGTTTTTGTTCCACAGCATAGGAGTCTTTGGGTGATGAATCTATCTCCAGCACGTCCTATTAATATTTAAGTCTTGGATCTAGATTTTTGAGGTGAAGCATATTCATCAAATCTGGGTTTGACATGGCCTTGTATGTTAGGCAAAGGTCACCTCTGAAATAGAGCTGGCATAGGACAGATTTTGAGACCCTTTATCTTTTGGTGAGGAACTTTGTGGCCTCTCCAGCTGCTGCAAGTGTCGGGTCAGATACATTCGGGCATTGTACTCAATCATTGGTCTGATGAGTGATGAGTGGAGACTATGACCTCCCTTGATCTTGATAAGGTGGGCAATGTAGAAGGACTTCAACTACTGGTGTCGAATGAGTCCCCAGGTCCCTGATAACTCTGTGCTCAGTGATTGCCACCTATTTGGTAGCTAGGGTAACCTTGTTTTCCCGGGCATGACTATGCATTTTTGGCATTTAAGATATCTGTCAGATGTAGTCATCTGCAAACTTTGTAACCCTCCTGTGTTTGCTTGTACTGAAAGTAGATGCCCTGTGGGACACCACTTGTGACAGGCTTTGAGTCTGACACAACTCTGACCCTGTGGGTTCTGTCACTCAGCCAGTTTGCAACCCATATGGGTTAACATTTAAGCTGATGAGTTTTTCAATGATACCTGTATGGACTGCCTTTCCCTCATCAATGGCTTTGGTGACTGTTTAGTCAACCAAGTTTAAAGGCATGATCTGCCCAAACTGGGTTGGATCCAAAGTCTGCAAATTTATGTCTTTATTTATGAGGTCCATTATGATCCTTGCAGATAATAAACAGCTGTCCTAGCTGTGGGTTTAATTCCTCATTGAGTTCGGTCCCATGGATGCTGTGTTTGTTTGCACTGAACCTGTCAGCCAGTATGTTGGCAATGTCTGTAGGATCAGTAATCTTCACATCATTTTGAACTAGTTCTGAGCATATCTGGGAGTTTCCTCCTAGGCTAAAGAAGGCCTTAGAAGTGTGAAGTCGGCTTTTGAGAAGTTCTTTACTGTGGTCTTTTTATTTCAGGTGGGTGGGATGAGGACCTCCAGCGAGATTAGTTTGTGATCTGATCTCACCAGTTATCTCCTCTTGTGGGGATGGTGACTAGTTGTTCCATGGCATTTGAGTGTTCCCAGTCTATATTAGGTAATTGAAGTCACCTAGTATGATGGTGTTTGGTGATACATTTATCCCTAGTGTTTTCAGGAAGGCCATGTGAGTTTCCTGAGTTTGTGAGGGTGGCCTGTAACATGCTACAATTTGCAGAGCAGTCTTGCCTATGGTTAATTGCACCTGGATGGTCTCCAGTCTTGAGGTGTGCAGGAGCCTTGAACCAGGTTTCACTGAGGAGGTCCAGCATGTCATCCCAGGCAGACATGAATGACACCAGTGTTTAAGCCAATTGTCATTCTTGGTGAAGGTAGGATACTGCTCATGGTCAGGGTCATACCTGCCTGGGCTACATAATCAGAGAGCGGACATCAGTGTGTCTGACGACTGTGAGGTCTATGTGTTGTGTTCTGCTATGACAAGAGTGCCGTATCAGGTAAATAAAGTACTGTAGGAGCAGTGCTTAGTTTAATAGAGATAGAATAGTCTACTTGGAGTCAAAGTAGGATCTTTTGTTAGGATAGGCTGATTTGATGATTTGATCAGTAGTATAGAAGGAGGTTTTAAGGGAAAAAAATTTGAAGAACTTTTTTGGAGTCAATAGTTTAAACCTGCTTAAACCGGCACTGCCTAGTGTGCAACAACAGTGGCAGCTCCGGCATCTAAAGCAGCGCTTATGAAGCGCTGCTTTTATACCAGGGGCTGGAAAAAGAAAAGGCTGCCCAAACGTACCAATAAAATAAAACTACTTCATCTTGCTGGAATAATTTTGCAGAAGGATCACTTACAGGTATCAAGAGTACAGGGTGACCTTTATAGATGTCAGGATTCTGAATTTTTCGGGAGCATGAAGGGTTTAACTTTCGAATTTATTATGAGTAAAGGGACAATATCTTGCATGATGTATTTTGAAGGTGAGGGTGTTAAAAAGATGAGCAGGCCTAAGAATAAATTGTAACCATTTGCCTTTGCAACAAATTGGAGTTTTGTGCAGAGCAGAGGGCAGTGATGCATAGGCCTTATTCCAATCTATGAATCAGTAGATTTATGGCTTTAAATCATGTGGCTTGATGCTGAGTAAATCAGAGATCCTGTATGAAATTCTGAACCATAATTTTACTTTGTGTGCTATTTCCCCTGTCCATTTATGAAAAGTAAGGTTTTGGTCAAAAAGAAGCCTGAGATATTTTTGTTCTTTGATGCATTGAAATGATGTACTAGAGTGGTAAGTAATAATGATAATTTGAGAGGATTATATTTTTATGGTGTACCAAATAACACAGCAAAGCTTTTTGGAGTACTAACAGTAAATGTATTCTTATGAAGCCAATTCCATACAACAGTGAAGTCATTCTGAAGTTTGTGTTTGAGAGAAGAGAAGGATTGTGATTAGTTCTGGTAAAGACAATACCGTCCTTATATAAGATACACTTACTGTGAAGGAGGACCCAGGAAAGATCATTTATGAAGAGGGAAAAAGGAGTAAATCTCAAACAAATCCTGGGGGACACATTTATAGGTTGACCTGGCAATGTAGGTGTGATTATTTATTTATTTACTTACTTATTTATTTATTTGCATTTGTTTACAAACACGCTCCAGCTGGGTCAGAAGTGCCCATTTTCAGTGCAGTCCCAGGGAGAAAAGCTCCACATATAAAGACATTTCACATACAATACAGAATTTACAGTAATAAAGACATTTAGTACATATTATTGGCAGCTTATACAATTGGTGAGAAAAACAGTACATAAGTAATCATTCTCAAATCAAAGATATTATACAAGCAATACAGAGTATATACATGAGAACATTCCATATCAGTAGTTTTCAGCTAGCAAAATTTATATATAGGACATTTCATGCAGTGGGTGCAAAGCAGATACAGGAATTAGTTAGAGACTAGGTACTTAAACTTTTCACATATTTAGGAGGTGTAATAACTGAGCAATAGGCTGTATGACTCCTGTTGCAGGAATCAGCAAAGTTGGTGGATATTGTTGCAGATATAAGTGATGGTATGATATTAAGGTAAGCTGTGAGAGTACTGAATGTCTCACCTGGTTCAAAGGTAGGTCTATAAGGGTTAGGAAGAGAAGGAAGTAGACAGGAGGAATCAATGGTAGGATAATGAGGGTTGGTAGAAGAGGGAAGTGGACAGGATGGAGAGGTGGAGTAAGTAAAAAGACAGGTGGATGTGAAAGGAGGATGCCAGAGTAGTAGTGTGGGGGTGAGAATAGTTGTGATGGCTATAGTTAGGTTATATGAGAGGTGGTGTTAGCACATGTGCACAAGCAAGATGAGCAGAGGTGTTGTTTCAGAGATGACTTGAAGAGGGTTACTAAGCGGGTGGATCTAAGTGTTGGGGGAAGGGAGTTCCAAAGTTTTGCAATGGTAAAGAAATAAAGTATCTGGCCAGCTGTAAGTTTGGGTTTTTCTACATTTACAAGCAGTTAGTTGTTGGATCAGAGTGGTCTGTTAGGATGGTATAAAGTAAGTATAGAAGATAGAGCAGGGCACATGGATGGATTATGAATGAGTTTGTGAGCTGTAGTTAGTTGGATAAAGGTGAGATAGTTGGGGAGTTCAAGCCATTTTAGGTTGCGTAATGATAAGCAGTGGTGGGATGAGTAGGAGGCATTAGTTACAAACTCAGCAATTTTGTTGTAGCATGAGTCTAATTTGGACTTCAGAGAGGACTGAATGTTGGTGAGGAGGGGGGCACCGTATAAAAGAGAGAGTAATAGAAAAGAAGAGGCAAGGGAAAGTTGGGCTGATGCACTGAGTAGATGTTTGTGTCAGTAGAGAGTGCCAAGCGTTTGATGTGTTTTTTAACATTGGACTGGATGTGCAGGTCAAATGTGAGGTATTTGTCTATGATGACACCTAGGAGTTTTGTGCTAGGTACAATGTCGATGGTGGTATCATTTAGAGATTGAATGGTGAGGTTCTCTTTTTGTAGGGGTGTATACTTTTTGGGGGCAAAGATTACTAGTTTGGTTTTGTTGGGGTTCAGAGCAAGATGATTATTAGACATCCAAATGTCGGTGGAGGTGAGGGCATTTTGGGTTAGTTGGTGTAGTTCTGAAGAGTTGTTTGCAGTGCAGATGATAGTGGAGTCATCAGCTTACTGGATGACTGAGCCTTGAGAGAGTGTGGTGTGGAAGTTATTGACAAATATGCTAAACAGAAGTGGGCCTAAAATGGAGCCTTGAGGAACAACAGTGGTGGTGTTTAGGAAAGGGGAGTAAGAGTTCTGCCATTTAATTGATTGTTGCTGGTTAGTGTGATAATTAGTGAACCAGTTTAGAGTTTGAGGTGAGGTACCTATGTTAGAGAGTTTTGTTAGAAGGAGAGAGTGGGATTATAGTATCAAAAGCTTTAGAAAGATCAAGAAATAGTGAAGATACGATTTTACCAGCATCACAGACTTAGCTGGCAGTGTCCATGAAGGATATGAGGGCAGTGGTGGTACTATGTCCTGGCCTAAATCTGTGTTGGGTGGGGGAGAGGATGTGGTTGTGAGTCAGATGATGAAGAAGTTGAGAATGAATACATTTTTCCAGAATCTTAGAGATGGGTGATAGTGTAGCAATGGGGCAGAAATTGGTGGTGTCTATGTTGCCCCCCCCTTGTGTAGAGGGAGAATATAAGCTTTTTCCAGATTATGGGCACATAGGATTCTAGGATAGATCTGTTGAGAAGCATGCTGATAGGGTAAGTGATTGAGTTGGCTGAGATTTGTAGATATTTGGCAGGTATATTATCAGGGGCATTTGTGCATGGTTTGAGTTTTAGAAGCAATTTTTTAATAGTCAAGATGGGTATAGGTGACAGAGTAAAGTTGGGAATAGGGGGTGTACTGGTGTTAGCTGTGGAGAGATCTTTGGTGGACAAGTTTGTCTTGGGAAAAGTAGTGGTTAGATTGGCTATAGTATCTATGAAATATGAGTTGAAGGTTGCAGCAATTTCAATGGGTGTTTTATTTGGGTCTGGGCAAGGATTATTACTAGAGTCTGGGATTGATAAAGGGTTGAGAGAGGTCCATAATTTCCTTGGATTTTGCTTGTGTTGATTTGTAGTGTAAGGTAGTGTTCTTTTTTGTTTTGTAGTTCTAGGCACTTAACCTGGTTTTGGATCTTTTTGTATTGGGCGAGGTCAGATGGGCTTTTGTTTTTTTTTGCCAGATTTTCCATGATTTGTCCCTGCATTTCATGAGATCCTTAGTGGATCTTGTTAGCCGACTGGCGTGGTTGGTCTTTACTCTCTTTTGTCTAAAGGGAGTAAGATTGTTTAATATGCTGAGGAAGGCTGAATTGAAGAACTCAACTGCCTCATCAAGGGGAAGTGGTTTTAATGCATCCCAGTTGATGCTAAGCAACCTTTGGTTAAAGCTAGATGGATAGAACTGGGATTCATCTCTAGTAACCCTGTACTGATGTTCATAGGTAGGTAATAGGCTATCAGCCCTAGGGCCTATACAAGCCCAGCCAAAAAGGTACCCTGGCTTTTGCCACCCAAGAAAATTATTTTCCTGTGCCACCGTCGAGCAGAGCCACAGAAGTGATCCCTGGGGTGAATTTCCTATTTCCCATCCAATTATCAAGATTTTTCTTGAAGAGTGCTAATGAGGAGCTTTGTTTGATATAGATAGATAGTTTATTCCAGGGTATGGGAAGTATCTGGGACAGGAATCTATCCCTCCAGCATGTTTTGTTTATTGTGGTGACAAGACTTAGAGCATGTAGCTTGGAGGGATTGGGATTTCTTTAAGTGGAGCATGTCCAACAGCTCTGAGTTTGACATAGCTTTGTATGTTAGGCAGAGATCACCTCTGAGTAGGCGATATACGATGGAGTAAAGCTGGAGGTTTTTGAGACAGTCTGCATAGGGCATCTGTTTGAGGCCGGTAATCCTCTTTGTGAGGTATTTCTGTGGCCTTTCTAGTTGTTGTAGATGTCTTGTGAGGTACATACCAAAAGGGGCGTTGTACTCTATAATGGGTCTAATGAGTGATGAGTAGAGGGGAACAATGACCTCTTTTTTTCTGGATGAGAAACCTTTCGTGATGAGGTGTGCCATGTAGAAGGATTTCCTGACTACTGTGGTGCTGTGATTATCAAAGGAGAGACTACTGTCCACCTGTGTCCCAAGGTCTCTTATCACACTTTTGGTGTTAAGTATACTACCGCCTTTGTTGTAGTTCATGGGTACAGAGTTTTTACCAAAGGGGATGACAATGCACTTTTTGGCATTGAGCTTGAGGCCATGGCTTTGACAACAGACATCTGTCTCAGTGAGGCCCTTTTGTAGGATGTCCACATCGTTAGGAGTTTCAATTATGGCTCCTAGTTTGCAGTCATCTGTGAACTTTGTTAGCCAAAGACCTTTCATGTTAGCCTGTACTTCAGAGAAGTAGATACCAAACAGGAGAGGACCCAGGACTGAACCCTGTGGTACTCCACTTGTCACTGGTCTGAAGTTGGATTTGGAGTCTGCTACTTTCACAGTGTGGGTTCTGTCAGTGAGCCAGTTGGCAACCCATCTTGTGACATAGGGATTTATACCTAGTTTAGTGAGTTTATCTATAATTCCAGAGTGGGGGATGGTGTTGAAAGCCTTGGCAAGATCTAGATAGGCTGTGTGAACCACCTTACCCTCGTCTACGGCTTTGGTGACTGCTTCAAAGATGTCTATCAGGTTTAAGAGACATGATCTGCCTTTTATAAACCCAAACTGGGTGGGGTCCAGAGTTTGGAGATTACCAATGTCTTTGTTTATAAGTTCCATGATGATATTTTCCATGGCCTTGCAGACCAGGCTCATCAGGCTAATGGGGCAGTAGTTCCCGGGGTCCATGGTAGCTCCCCCTTTGTGGAGTGGTATAACTGTCGCTGTGCGCCATTTAGTGAGCACAAAGCCTGAGGTGAGGCTATGATTGAACATGGTACTTAGGTGGGGTGCCAGTTCATTCTGTAATTTGTGTAGAGCGCAGCCTGGGATGTTGTCTGGTCCCATGGATGCTGTGTTCTTGGCTTTGGAGAGTGTGTTTTTTATCTGTGTAGCCGTGATTACAGGAACTTTGCATTCTTCCGGTATAGAAATGTGCCCTTTATGGGGTGAGAGGGGGGTAAAGTTAGCACACTGAACCTATCTGCCAGGATGTTGGCAATATCAGTTTGGTCTGTAAATTCAGTTCCATTGTGCTGTAACTCAGAGCAGATCTGAGTGTTGCCATTGAGATTCTTGACATAGCTATAGAATGCTGGGTAGTTGTCTTTAGAATCAGTGGCGATTTTGTTTTCGTAACTAGCTTTGGAGGATTTTATGAGGGATCGCATTTTCTTACTGAGGCTGACCAGGGAGCTCCTCCATTCATGGGATTTTACTCTCTTTTGCAACAATTTCTTCCTTCTGTTGTACAGTTTGTTTATGGCAGGGGACCACCAGATTGGCTTCCTTTTTTTGGAGGGTAGCGTCTTGGTTCTGTTTGGGATAGCACAATCCATGCACTCGTGTAAGTGCTTATAAAGTGCAGTTGTGTAGGATTCAGTAGTCGTAACTGTATTGTCCATCTGCATGGGTCTCATGAAGTTCACCACTTCTGTCTTAAGAAGCATGACGTTGGCTTTGGAAAAATCTTTTACCATGGTTTCCTTAATGGGGGGGTGGGGGCAGGATGTGGATATCTAGGGTAATTAGATTATTGTCGGATCGGACCACTGAGGTGTTCACTTCAGGTGTGAAACAGCGGTCACTCATGTTGGTAATGACTAGATCTAGGATATTGTTGCCCCTGGTGGGGGTGTGGATAAGTTGATCCAGGGCGTTGGAGTTTATGAATGCCAGAAAGCGTTGAGCGAAGGAGTTGGTACATGAGTAGTTTTCCCAGTTAATGGTGGGGTAGCTGAAATCGCCCATTATTAGTGTTTGGTTGAACCCTAATATTTTCCAGTACATCAAGAAAAGAGGAGTGGGAATCCTGGAGCATGGTGGGGGATCTGTAGCAAGCTACAATTTGGATTGCAGTTTTGCCCATAGTTAATTGCACTTGGATAACCTCAGATACATTATGCTGAGCAACTAGCCTGGAGGTGTGGATATCCTTAATGAATATGGACACACCTCTGTCTTTAGTGTTCTGGTCCAGGTTATATGGCCAAAAGGTGTGGTATGAGTATGTTTATTAATTGTTGTGGTATATTCACGTTGTTTAAAGGCTGGTAAGTGGTCACTTATACTATTGGAGATTGTACCAGAGGAAGTGATCTTTATTTGGGTCAGACACTAAAATCCAGTCTAGGATAGAGCCATTAATATTAATTTTATTAGGCCTGGTTATGGCATTAACTAGCTAGGTGAACTTATATAGACTGATATTGCAGTTAGATTGGTATGGTGATATGGCTAGCCTGCTGATATTTACATCTCCCAGTATGATAGTCTCATTTTTTTATGCTAGTAGATGCCCAGGCAAGGATTTCCTTACGAATTGGGCTATTATTGCCTGGGAGATTGTAAATGACTATCACACAGAGGTTTTTGCAATTATTCATTTTAAGGAAAGAAACTAGAAGTTCAGCTATGGAGAACTGTGGGATATGTTTTGTATATGTGACAATAGTGAAGGACATGGGGTATATTAGAGAGATGCCTCCACCTTTTTTTCAGGGTCTGGCAGCCCTAAGACAGGTAAAATCTGGGGAAGGAATTCTATGTCCTTAATATAGGGTTTTAGCCATGTTTCAGTTGCGGCAACAATATCAGGTTTGTTGTGGGCTATCCATGCATGGAAGTCAGGTATTTTATTTCTGATGTTTTGCAGGTTAATTGTAGTGAAGTTTATTGATTTATGGGAGGTGGGGGTTTGCAGAAAAGAGGAGATGGGACATGTATGTATGTCTCTGCATAGCAATAGGTTTGTTACAGGATATGGGAGAGTAGTGTATTTGAGTTTCCGTCTTACTTTGACTGGATAATTTTGAGAGAAAATATTATTGGTGTGGTGATGGTGGGGGAGGATTTTTACTCTGGTACTATAATATGCTTGTGTTGTAAAGACTGGCTGAACTTTGTGAGAAGAAAGTCATGTATTTAAACTACATGGGGAGAGAGAATAATGGGCAGTGGGAGGAAGAGGTAGAAGAATGATGTAGAGAGGTTAGATATAGTAGGGTATTGAAAGAGAGTGATAAGTTAAATAGAGTAGTGATAGTAGAGATGGACATTGCAGTATGGAATGTGGGTGACTAAAGGAGTCAGAATTAGTGTGCAATAGTGAGATGTGGTGGAGAAGAGGTTGTACTGATGGGGTAATGAAGAGAGTTAAGATGTTGGGTATGTGTGGATTTGGTTGGATGTGTGGCTAATGGTGTAATGTGAGGGGAAGTGAAGAGGTGTGGCTACTGGTGTAATGAGAGAGGAAGTGGAGGAGGATAATTGGGTGGTGGGGTAGTGGGAGGAGCTAGAGTAAGTATAAATGTAATCGGTGTGGGGATGGGTAGGAATGGGGATAGGTCAGGGGAGCAGAGTGAGCCTGAGCATAGCAAGGGTGAATGGAGTGGGTCAACACAAAAGTCGGAGCTGCTATCTGGAAAGAAAACTATCAGTAAGGTAGGGAATCTGGAGGGGGAGCAGATGGTTTAAGTATTTAAAGATGGTACCGCATTTCAGGGGAGGAATAAGTAAACTCTCAAGAGGAAGAGGGAGGGAATAGACAGGACTGACAGGGCTGGGAAGCTTACAATAAGATTATGTTAGGAGACTGAGAGAAGGAGAGGGGCTAAGAACCAGGGCTTGGAGAAAGCTGTCAGAAAACAGGTTTGACAGAGCTAGGAAACTTACAATAGAATTATGTTAAGAGAACAAGAAAAAGGGGGAGGTTATGAACCAGGACTTGGAGAAAGCTGTGAGAAGAGAAAAACAATCAACCAGCTAGCCCAGGTCAGTACCTAAAGTCATCTATTTATCTGTGTGAACTCAAAAGCAGATTTAGTAGAGCATCAGGGAAGTAGAATATAAAATAAATGTAAAGCTTTGGGAAACTGTATACATTTGTTACAATAAACGGGAGAATAAAATACAAGAATATAAAATAAGTGTAATATATAAGATAAATAAAATATAAGAATATAAAATAAATGCAAAGCTTTGGAAAAATGTATATATTTGTTACAATAAATGGGAGGGAAAATGGGGGGTCCAGTAGTGTGCACAGCAGAAGAATCAGTAGGGGTATCACAGAGAGAAGACTGCAATAGACTTACACTGCTCACAGTCTGTTGATAAAAGTAGGACTTGCAGTAGCTTTTACTGGTTTATATAGGGTTCCACTATCCGTGTTCTTCTATGCAGGGAGTTGCTTCAGTTTTTTTTGTGGGTTTTGTTTTTGTTGGACCTTAGAATGTGTTTAAGGGAACTGCTCACAGTCCATTGATAAAAGTAGGACTTGCAGCAGCCTTTACTGGTTTGTATGGGGTTTTGCTCTCTGTGTTCTTCTATGCAGACAATTGCTTCAATTTTCTTTTGTTTGTTTTTGTTGGACCTTATAATGTGTTTAAGGGAACTGCTCACAGTCTGTTGATAAAAGTAGGACTTGCAGTAGCTTTTACTGATTTGTATGGGGGTCTGATCTCCATGTTCTTCTGTGCGGGCAGTTGCTTCAGTTTTTTTTTTTTGTATTGTTTTTGTTGGACCTTATAATGTGTTTAAGGGAACTGCTCAAAGTCTGTTGATGAAAGTAGGACTTGCAGTAGCTTTTACTGGATTGTATGGGGTTCCGCTCTCCGTGTCCTTCTATGCAGGCAGTTGCTTTAGTTTTTTTTTTTTTTTTTGTTGGACCTTATAATGTGTTTAAGGGAACACATCACAGTCTGTTGATAAAAGTAGGACTTGCAGTAGCTTTTACTGGTTTGCATGGGGTTCCACTCTCTGTGTTCTTCTATGCAGACAATTGCTTCAATTTTCTTTTGTTTGTTTTTGTTGGACCTTATAATGTGTTTAAGGGAACTGCTCACAGTCTGTTGATAAAAGTAGGACTTGCAGTAGCTTTTACTGATTTGTATGGGGGTCTGATCTCCGTGTTCTTCTGTGCAGGCAGTTGCTTCAGTTTTTTTTTTTGTTTGTTTTGTTTTTGTTGGACCTTAGAATGTGTTTAAGGGAACACCTCACAGTCTGTTGATAAAAGTAGGACTTGCAGTAGCTTTTACTGGTTTGCATGGGGTTCTACTCTCTGTGTTCTTCTATGCAGGCAGTTGCTTCATTTTTTTTTTTGTTTTGTTTTTGCTGGCCCTTAGAATGTGTTTAAGGGAAGTTATGCACAATACTGAGGGACACCTGTGGGACAGAGAGAAATCAGGCAGAGGTTTTTAGTATTTATTATTTAGTATTTAGTAGGATTAGGCCATAATGTGAAGGTTCTAGTTAATTGGTAGCTCAGGAATCTTTGGACAATATAGATGAGAAACTGTAATTTTTCATTTGTGAAGTAAGATGGTGTGATCAAAAGTATCAAAAGCTTTTGTAATATCAAGGAAGATTGCACCGGTAATTTTGTCTTCTTCCATATTGGAACATATGGGATCAGTGAGTGAGAGAATAGGTGGTTATGATGGTATTTTAGCTGGGTCTAAAACCATGCTTGCTACTATTAAGAATGCCATGTTTGAAAATCTATATACTGGAAGTTGATTGGAGATGATTTGTTTCATCTATTTTAGTGAGGGGGCAAAGGCAGAAGATAGACTGCTAGTCATTAGCTGAGGAAGAGATGGACACTTTAGCATGTGGTAGGACTAAGGTATGTCTAAAATTATGACAGAGGGTGTTATGGTGAAGGAGAAACAATATGAATTAAAGAGACTTACTGAGTAGTTTATTTCCTAGTCTAAAAATACTAGAATAAATGATATGGAAGAATAGGTGATCAGAGCATTTAATGTTTTCAAGATTGTTTTTAACACTGGACCTATCATTGGCTTTGAAATGAAATGGGGGTATTTAATTATCATGTATAGGGCAAGGGAGAGGAAGGTGAAATGGACAGGAGGCTGGGAACAGGGGATTAGTTGCACAAGGAGGAGTTGCTAATGGTGTTTTCTAGTTCTAAGGTGAGAAATGTGGCAAGTCAAATTAAGAACTGGTTTTGGGAAAGATACCACAAGAAGCAAGTTTTTGAGGACAGAATTTCTTAGGGTATTTAAAAGTAGTGTTCTGTAGTACTCTGATTTAGTCTGGTTAGTTACTAGTTAGGTTTCTTTTCTTAGTATATAGTATGTGTTATAATTGTTAGCTTTACAGAATGACCATTACTTATTTCTTTACAAATGAACTTTAAATATTACATCATTTGTTCATTGTTATTTATGTAGTACTAAAGTTCTTTTGTGCTCTCCAAAACATGTTTTGTGGTAGCTTGCATTTTTAAAATATTTTGTCTAGCAGGTGCATCTTCTTCACAGCTGTGAAAGGATTTCCAATTAGTATGTAGCTCAGGTGAGCCTTAGCCCTCCACATGTCCCATTGAGCTATGAATCCATAAGTGCTTTCCCAGGAATAAGTATTATGTTTGCTACGGCTGCTGTTATCTTAGAGTTTGGATTACTTATTGAAGTTTTAGAATTATTTAAGGCATTTCGGCTTTTATTCCAGACTTGTCATATGCATTTAGTAAGACAGGATTAAGAAATTAAAAAAAATAGCACTTGACTCAAACTAAGGAGGAAAAAAATGGAAACTTTAAGTACTGTAATTTATTTTGTTGTAAGAATCCAGTTCTGGAAGAAAAAAAACTTAAAATATAACAACTGCTTTTGCTGCAACTAAGATAATGCTTGAGTACAAAAAAAACAACCATGTTTTTCTATGTTTGTGGCACTTGGGCCTGCAGTTTAATTAAAAGACTTCAAAAACATAGTGAAAAGACTTACATGCATGTAAATGTGAAGAAACATGTCTGATACTCCTACCCAGTTGATGCTGAGCTTAGATGTTACCAAAAGAAAAAAACTACAAGAAATGTTTCATGTGACAATAATAAGACAGCATACATCTGTGCAATATTATATTTTCACTTTAATGAAGGGGGCATAGCCCATAAACATGCACATTACATGTTTAGCACTACTAACATGTATATATCTTGCCTTCATCCACAATGTAATCAAAGGACTTCATCACAGCATCAAGAACCAACCACAAAAATATTTTTAAATAGGTCAGTCAGCTGACCGTTTGATTATTCAATAAATTAATCAGTGAATAAATAAAAAAATAAAAAAATACACATATAAAGTATGTGATTTCATAAAGATATAAAAATACAGAGTATAAAAACTCTTGAACAGCAGACTCCTGAAAATAGTAAAAAAAAAAATCAGTGTTGATATTATTTCCCAGTGGGATATTAGATATAAACCCTATTAGGTATAGGACTTGACCACAGAACTATTGCTAAATCAAAGGTTGATAGAAAGCTTGAATCCAAGAAGGATGATAAGATATTTGAGAGATCTTTTGTTATACAGTAAAGTTCGGGGGCTCATATCATGAAATCTATAATCAAAAATGATTGAATAATTTTTAAGAGTAATGATATTGTTTATTAAAGATTGGGGTGGATGCCCCATTTTGTGTATAAGACTGCCACAAATTTGAAAAAGATGCTTGAGCTTCCTACAGAAACTAATATCTTATTAGCAGTAAAATGTATGAAAAAGTGTGGTCACAGCAACCAATATAAATATGTATTTGAGGCTATTGCTATACATATTATAAAATATTCTACACTAGATGGAAGTATTAAAGCAGTATTACAAGGTGGCAACTGTGTTACTATATGGGTAGTGCACATAACAATCTGTTCTACATGTTTCACTATATATGTAGGTGAAACTGAAAGAACGTTTAGAAAAAGGATATATGAACATTGTTATGATATTCAAAAGGTGAACATCAACAATGCACTTTATAAACATTCTGTTATCTGTCAGGGTTTTATGAAATTTTGTTTTGGTATCATAGACAGTGTAGCTCCAAATGTTAGAGATAGAGTTTGGGAAATCTGCTTAGAGGATAAACATTTTTATGGTAAATCAAATTAAATATCACTGTTATGGTTTGATTAAACGATAACCTGTCTATTGTAGCTGTTCTTAAACTTAGGTCAGCTAAGTAATTGCATTTCCTATGTACGCATATTTTATATATACACATTTTTGAACTACTACAGTGGGTCTTTTAAGAGTCAACTAGGCAGGATATTTATAGGTATCACTGAAATCCAATTTTCTCAGTTTATTGTATGTATTTTATTGCATTTCTTCTGTGCATGCAACCACTGGAAAGCTATTGAGGGAGCTGTCAGTGCTCTGTTACTGCTGTTCTGCAATTATTTTAGATTCCTCCACCTCTCGCCTACAATGTTACTTTTATGCTTTTCAGTGCAGCAGCTCTTGAGCTGACCATAGCCAATAAGTTTGACATTAGAAGCCCTTCACGGGCCCATCTAACCTGCTCACACTGGTTAGCACTAGAACCCTCACATTGATAAAACCTGAGTTGGCCTGAGTGCACACCGCAACACCTATAGTATCAACACCATTTTCCAGTTTAATTTTAAAATCTGTAACATCTGGAATGAAACTACTGATTACTGAGACACCTGCAAACTTCTTCTCAGGAACTAGCTTTGGATTAGTGCTTCTGTTTTGCTCCTGAAGAGAGAAGGAGCATAGACACTTTGATTCCTAGCTATCTCTGATTGGGCCGTATGTGTGGACTTCCTTGACTGGTCACTTTACCATTTCTGTGGAACCTTTTATTTAAAATTTTGGACCATTGTTACAGCCTGATGTTTTGTTGTGCTGACCTGCTGCATCTGTTACTGAATGTGTCTATCAGAAGAAGGCTACAATAATCCTTCAGACCCCTGCAACATCTGGGATGAGACTAGTGATCAGCAAACAGCCTCTGACCTAATTCTCCAGAACTAGCTTGGGATTAATGCTTCTGTTTGCTGCTGGGGTGAAAAGGAGCAGAGAAACACTGATTCTTGTATGCAGCTCTGGAGAGACCAGAAAGGCAGTAGTCAATCAGCAAATCACTAGTGTTTCTCTTTCATAGAAAACCATCTTTAATCTCTCCTATACTTTTTTAGTGTAAAACGAAGTGTATCTCTCCTACTGTGACTGTGTAACTAAGCACTGGTAATTTTGCTGCAGTTGTACCCACTGTACAGTGATTGTCCCTTAGTTAACAGTATTATTTAGGGATGATTCATTTAATAAAAGATAACTCATCTATCTTCCTGTGTATTTTTTCATACTGGCACCCCCCAACTCAGAGTTGAGAAGCTAAAAAAAAAGCATTACCACACATGCAATGCTTCAGCACTTTAGCTGTAATCACAAATGTGGTATGCACATTCATTTATAAAGACGCAACCTCAGAGTTAATTCTGATTCTTCTCTCCCTTTACCTTCAGAACCTATCAGTCACACCCTCTAACAACCTGCTCACAGTGCAGCTGCCCCATTCACCTCCCCATCGTTATGGGTCTCCTGGAAATAACTTCAGTGGGTGCTCTCCAGTTTACTGCTTAGTGGCTGATCTGCTTGGACAGGCTATAGTTATTGTGGCTAGTGCCAGTGACTGCTCCGTGGTGTGCACAAGTATCCTGAGTTGTGCAAATACCTGTGACACCATAAACTAGCTAAGTAAAGTTAAAACTTTTGTCCCGAGGATTGGCAATCATTCTGTGGTAAATAAACCTAGCTATTTAGTGCCTATCATCTGTGGCCCTAAAATTTAGCTCACTAATACTAGTGATTCAGTTAGTGCTTAGTAGTGATTACTCTATTGTGCAAGTTAAAGCTACAGTGTCTGGCACCTAGCAGCAACTGTTGATCAGGGTGCGTAAGTGACCTGTATTGTAAGAAAATTAGTTGATCTGCATAGTACTAGGAGCTGTAGCTCTACAAATCACTTGTGTTAAATTATCAGTACTTCACACAATGCAGCATAATTCCATCTTTGCACTAAATGCTGTTAGATTAGCTACTATCTAACCTAACCTCATATCACCCTTAATACTTTTCCTTTAAATCTTCATGGTCTCCTATAGTAGCCTCCCTCCCACCACTGAGTACAATGGCCAGCTCTAGTGTGCTCTCACATTATCTGTGGCTGGTATGACCACATTTGGTGTTCTAAGGCCACATAGCAATTGTCTTATTCTTACTGACTGTACACTGCTTCTACCAGTTGATAGTACAATCTGTGAAAGATGAAGAAACTTGGAGGCAAATCATTCACATCAGCCTGCTATTGGTAAGCATCATGCATCCACAACTTAACATGAAAAACAACAAACCACCAAACCTGTTATATATGCTGAGGCTATAAATTAAAAAAAATGCCAAAGCCTCCTAGAGTCCACTGTAAAATATACCAGCCTTCAGTCACACTAAGCAACACATACTGCCTCTCCATTCACATATACTGCAGATCCACATAGCTCACCCAAGAGTCACCGTGATAGCAGTTTTAAACCCATGAGGCTCACTAAGTTTGTTTCCACATAAGAACATTTTTTAGTCATATTTGACTTTCTATTTAGGTATACAGATTCCTCACTTACCAGCCAGAAAAAGGCCAGGTGACTATAAGCTGCTTGTCTATTGCCAGGCTCTGAGATGCTAAAAGGGTCCCAAAGTCCCTTAAACCAGACAAATATGACAATCTAGTGGTAGCCCATGTGGGACTGAATGACCTGAGGCATTACACCAAGGTGGACATGCAGAAAAAGAGAGAAAGGAGGAAGTTACTGTGTATGTGTTAGAGGCAGAAAAGGCACTTTTCTTGAGAAGTATCTTGTCTTCATCAAGAATGATCTATGTACTAAGACAATATGATTGGCTTTTACAATTTGCTAATTCTAAGGGGATCAGTATTTGTCAGCCTGAGATGTGATGGTATATAAGACTACCTGTTTTGCCAGAGACAGCTTACACACCAGGGACTCTTCATACTGGCTAAAGCTTTCGCTGCTGCCATAGTACCTCTTTTCAGCAGAGCTTCCTTAATGAGCATTCCTACATAGGAAATTCAAACTCAAATTCAGACAATATCATGCTGACACTTCTCAGTGCTTGGTGTCTGTATAGCTCTTCTGCAACTCAGGCACATGTATATTTGTCTAGTTGCTGCAAAATGGTTTCAATGCAATGGTAACACTCCCTTTATGCTAGGGTTTAGTACCTATCACTTCTTCAGGTCCTCAGGTAACTGTAAGATACTCTATATTTGTCAGAAACACCAGCATCCTATGCCCAATTACCCATTACCCTAACTTGGAGCTCCTAGAGATCCAAATCACACTTACCAAATCCAGCTATACATCTCCACCAGTGCCCTGTGCAGATACTAGAAATTATCTTAATATCCTCCAGGGGTTAAATACTTATTTTCAGGGAATTTAGTTACCCAAGCAATGATTAACACACACATACTGTAAAGTTGGATATGCTCAGTGTTTCTTATATTATGTTAATATGTATGCATTGGAGTAAATTGAAAAGCTACTTACTAGAGGCTCTAATATTTTTAATTTGGTCCTTGCCAGCTCTAATATTTTTAATTTGGTCCTTGCCAGCTTATCTCTCACCTGTACCCCACTCCCATCTTTTAATCGCTGGTTAAATCTGACCACAAATTAGTGTTCTTCTCCATCAGACCTAGTGGTACCACCTCACCATCCAATGAGACTATCTTTTGGCACTTTTCTTGGGTAAATCTACTTCATCTTGTGGAAAACACAGACAAAATTCCCAACAATTCCTTGCAAATGGACCTCACTGAGAGAGCTGTCACATTCACATCTTACTTTTAACAGTACCTAAACAGCTACATAGAAAAGTCAGTGCCCACTGACCCTAAATATAATGGCAAATTAAGGTAAACCTCTCTGATAGAAGTCCTGTAGTATTAAACTGTAAAAGAACAATAAAATAACATAAAGATTCAAGAAATTCCCTTTATAATGTACCTCAAGACTAGTCACAAACACTATTACAAAACATAAAGTAATATATGAACATAAGTCCTCTAAAGGTGCCAAGGTTAACTACAAATCTTTCTTCAGGTATGTCAGGAAATTAATGAATAATGTCCAACAATGCAATGAGCTCATCCATAACAATATACTGTACATTCTAATTCCAAGGATATAGCCAGTATCTTAGATGACAAATTTAGTACTAACCTTACCCCACTTCTCACACTGTTGCTCCCACTATCCCTGAAAATTTATTTTCTCCAAAAATCACTTTGGCTCTAATCTTAGAGCCCATATCAAAGGTTAAAAAACATTTCCACAAGATCAGAAAATATACCAGGTTGTATTCTCATGAGTGCAAGTATGCACTATCAAGGCCTGTAGCCTCAATCTAGCCACAGGGTTTGTACCTGATACCTGTAAAATAGCCACTAAGACTTCCCTGTGCAACAGGGGCCCCTCTATGGACTCAGGTAATTATAGGTCCATCAGCTCCACCATCCTTATATGCAAAGCCATGGAACATGTCATAGAAGAATTTATTAATGCAGATATAGGCACCTTAACTGATCTAGACACCAATAAGCTCAGTTTCCTGAAGGGCAGGCCATTTTTCCTGAACCTAATAAGTTTTTTTGAAAAGGTTAAGGAGGTTTTGGACAATGGTCATCAGTGCCTGCTTCATATGGCCAAAACTTTTCACTCTAGCCCCCATGCTAGCATTAGTAAAAAAAATCAATAAACATAAGGTAAACCCCTACATTGTCCATTGTATTGCAAATCAGATATCTAATGGATCCCAAGTTGTGAAATCTGTTGGTAACTTCCCTAAATGCAAAATTTTAATTATTGAGGTATCACTGGGTTCAGTACAGACCCCACTTTTTTTCAACATTAATTTTGCAGATATAGGTTCATAGGCTCTTAGCTATTTACTAGGCTACTGATCTGTAAGGATCTTAAGAAGCCTAGCTTATCATTCCCATGGTAGTTTTTACCCCTTATATTTTGAATAAAAACAATCTGGAGATGTGCCAAACAAGGATATATTGGGGCATTTACATGTTTCCCCAATCATGAGGGACATGGGTACTAAACCAGGGTTGAATTTGTTGTTACAAATCTATTCATCCAAATTATATTTGAATTGAGTAAGAGAAGTGCATTACTTCCTGGGGCGTGGAAGACAGTTAGATAGAAGTGATACAAACCAGTCTCTCCAACATGTTCCATTTATTTTTCAAAAAGATTATGATCCCTCGAATGTATTTTTATGATTGCATTGAACTTGCAAATGTGTAATAAATCTGATAGAATAGTGTCTGATGAGGTTCTATATGCAAGGTATAAGTTACCTCTCAAGTCGCCTGTGTGATACTGAGAAGAGGGTCAAGACTATGAGATGGTCTGCATAGTTTTATGATCTAGGCCCTGGATGCTTTAGTAAGAAAGTAATGTAGTAATTCCAGTTGTGACAAGTGTTTTGACAGGTACATGCTGAAAGAGGTGTTATACTCAATGATCAGCCTACTGAGTGCCACATACAGTGGAACAATTGCATCCTTGGATCTAAACACAATACCTTTATAAGTGAGCTGTGCAATGAAGGACTTCCTTAAAACTGTGGATATGTAGTGATCAAGGGACAGCTCACTGTTGACATAGGTTCACAGATCCCTAAATGCTGCTGTGGCAGCAGGTGTAAGTTCATGATGAGAATCTGGATGATTCAGGGTTCAATCCAACACACTCCATTTTGGGGAGGGAGGTTGGCATAATGGCTAAGGTATTTACCTTACAGACATAAGTTCCAGGGATTGATTCTCATATGGGGTAATTGGCTAGGGTTAAAATGGCCCTCAAGTGCAGTAGGCCTAGTACTAATCTATGAACCTAAACATGGGACCAGTTTTAGTCTGTGTGTTGTCAATGTGATCGTTACAAGGGAAGTCACATTTGCCATGGGATATAATTATACATTTCTTGGCATTTAGTTTTGTTCCATGGTTTTGGCAACAGATATTTGTTTGGAACAGTCCTCCTGGAAAGATCTTGGTGTGCACTGGAGAGTTTATGATGGTACTTTGTCTGACAGAAACACAATATTAGTTTTGACCTCCAAGATGTAAATGTCAAAAAGAGTTGTGCTCCACATCTGAACTCTGGGGGAACCGCTAATGAAAGGTCTTTTACAGGAGGTAAAGCCATCCACTCTATCCTAGGTTTTATTTGTGAGTCAAGTAGCTAACCAATGAATTATATCAGGATTGAGATTAAGCTGGGATAATTTATCTATAATATCTAAGTGTGTAATGGTGTCAAATGCCTTTGCAAGGTCTAGATATGTGGTATGTACTGTCTTGCCCACTTAAATTGCTTCAGTGACTATTTTGAAAAAGCTGACCACGTGAAGTAAGTAGCACCTGCCCTTGACAAATCAGAACTGGGTTGGGTCAAGAGTCAGTGAGTTACCTATATCCTTATATATTAATTCCATAATGATTCTTTTCATGGGCTTACAGATAAGACTGGTCAAGCTTATTGGTCTATAATTACCTGGGTCCGTTGAAGGCCCACCTTTATGCAAAGAATGACTGTTGCTTTCCTCCATTCATCTAGTACCTAACCTGTTCTGAGGCTGATATTGAATAGCTTCTGTAGTGTTGCTTCATGCTAATCAGTAGGCAGCCTCGTGTGCTATCTGGCCATCATAGATGTAGTGTACTTGGCCTTAGACATCTCATTGAGAACTTGTTCTTGGGAAATTTGGGAGTGGGTGCATATGTGGGTATAGTTAAAATATCACAAGAAGTCACAAAGTCAATATTTGTGTTTTGGGGGGATTCAGTGACTCCACCAATTTGTAATCATCTGCAAACATGGTCAGCCAAACAAAAGAGGTCCCAGCACTGAGCCCTGAGGCACCCCAGTAGTAACCAGCCTTTTTGTGGAGGTAGACTCCCCTATTCTAACTTCATAGATCCTGTCTGTAAGCCAGCTGGCTGTCTAGCAGGTGATATAGGAGCTTATATCTAGTTTAATGAGCTGTTCTACGATTCCAATGTGGCATATTTTGTCAAATGCCTTAGCCAGATCAACATAAGCAGTGTACATCATTTTGTCCTTGTTCATTGCTTTGGTAACCTTCTCAAAGAAGTCCACCAGCTTGAGTAGGCAAGACCTGCCCTTGACAAACCCAAGTGAATATGGGTCCAATGTTTGTAGGCTACATCTGTCATCATTTATAATATAAATGATTATTCTCTCCATAGCTTTACATATCAAGCTAGTCAGGCTTATGGATTGATAATTCTCTGGGTCCATGGATGGCCTGCTCTTGTGCACCTTGATAACCATTTCAGTCCTCCATTCACTTGGCATAAATCCTGTTTAAATAGTACTTCTAGGTGGCCAGACAGTTCATATTTCGTGCTATTAAGAAGGCATCCTGGAATATTATTAGGACCCACTGATGCAGTATTATTGGCCTTGGACAGTACTTTGAGTACCTGATCTCCAGTGATCATTGGAGTAGTTATGGATGCAGGTATTTACTGAGGGCCATCTGGTGGGGAAAGGAGGTGGGAGTAAAACTGGAGCTAAATTTGTTGGCCAGGAGGTTTGCTATATCTTCTGGCTCCATATAGGTGGCACCATTTACAATTAAGTTTTTACAATGCTGTGCATTGTCTTTGAGGTAAAGGAGATAGCTGATGAAAGATTTGTGACTGTTCTTGTCCTGGGAGGCTAATGTTACATCAAATGTGGCTTTGGTAGAATTCATTAGCCCCCGAGTAGCTTTTTTAGGTTGATGAGGGATTTATTTTTTACCATGCCTGGCACTGCACCTCCTAATTTTTGCCATTAATTTCTTCCTTTTAGTATACAGCCTACTGATGTTGGAATTCCACCATGGTGGCTTTTTTGAGTTGATCCTGTACTTAATCTGGGTAGGTATAGCTGTCTCTGTGCAGCAGTTAATATGATTATAGAGGGTTTCTGTGAACACTTCTGCATAGGCACCAGTGTTCTCATGGTTTGGGGAGGCTTGACAGGGTGTCACTTAGTAGTAGGAAGTTTTCCCTAGAATAATTCCTAAAAGTTCCAGGGTTAACCAGTGTTCTTCATTTTACCTTTACTTCAAGGGTGACAGCTTTATGGTTTGACCTGATAAGTGAGAACATTTCACTAGGGAGAGTGCAACATTCCCCCATATTTGTGAGGGCCAGATCAAGGAGGTTTGCACTCATAGAGGATGCACAGGTTAACTGGTAAAAAAGTCCAGGAATCTTTGGGCCTGCATGTTAGGGGTCATGTATGACTCCCAGGTTATACTGGAGTAGTTAAAGGCGCCCATGAGTATGGTGCTGGGTTGAATGGAGAGTGTCTACAGTACATTTAAGTATGTATTATGGTTTTCCTGAGTCACAGAGTGGGACACATAGTACGCAAGGTTATGGCATGCAGGCTTTGTCTAAGGGAATTTTAATGGGGAGGAGCTCAAATACATCATACTATTTGACCAGCCTTGAGGTGTGTTTATTTTTAATTTAAATAGGGACACCTCCACCTTTTCTCCCTTCCTGAGCAGCAGTTGGTCTAAGTGCATTGAAGGCATTGTACCCCTGCACTGCTGGGGTGCTCTCTGCAGCTTTAAACCATATTTCACTAACTGCACAGGCATCTACATTTGCCAGGGTAAGGAGAGCTTACAGAGAGTGAAGTTTCTTGCTTACACTCCTGGTATTGAGCAGTAACACCTTCAGATTTTCCTGGGATGGTTTAACTATGCTGATAGATTTATCAGGTTAGCAATGCCTAAAAAAGGCAGTATCACACTACTCAAAATCCCAGAGGGGAAAGGTGCAGACCATCCCTGACAAAGCAGCATGATCTGTTGACCATATCCTCCCATGTTGACAGATATTGTACCCCCTTGTAATGACACCATACTCTAATCCAGTTGTTAAAATAAATTATTTTCTGTTCCTATTGTAGCATCATCTTTTTATACTTAGTGGCTTACTGGCTACTCTGAGGTGATCTGTGTCTCACTTTTTGAACCATGAAAGACCCAATCCTCTCAAGGTCCTAAATCTTCAGCAACAAATAAACATTATTCACTGGAGAGACAGATTACTATCTCAACAGCCAGCCTATGGAATAAGTTACTACTATAAGTCAAATAAAGTAGTACCTGGCTTGGCTACCTTTCAGGCTAGTCTTCATGATTGGATGGGTTGAGGCAAATTTACTCCAAGTGCTACCATATATATCCCTGCTCCAATATGGGAGGTGAGAGCTATTATAAAGGATGGCAAGACATTTTAAGAGTACTTAAAGGTGTATTTGGCTAGTCATCTTAAGGTCCTCGTGATGATCTACCTAGTGTTGTTCCTGTATTCCTGTATTCCATTGCTGATAGCAGACAAAGCTTTAGAATTCATGGCACTCCAGAAATGCAAATGTCTAATAAGGGATTTTGGTTTCTCCAGTGTGCAATTTGCAGAAATTATGAACACAAATGGAATAATTTGCTTATGTATGGCATTATTGTATGATTCATCTAATGACCAGGTGGTGAAGATTGTACAGACATTGACTGAAGGAGTGAACAAGCTGAAAGGTGAGACTGTGGAACCTAGATTGTTATGATCTTATTCAGCTACAGAATTAATCCTCAGACAGCTTGCTTCTTACAGAAATGTTGATGTCAAGAAAGCTGAAATTCACATTTGGCATACTTTTACAAGTTCTAAATGCAAAATTCCAGAGGGTTAGAAATAGGCTTTTAGTAAATAGACAAAGTTGAAAATGAGGGTACATGCAAGTTATGTTTGTCAGGTGACTAGATCTCTGTAATTTAATTGGCTATTTGGATTACTGAATGGTGGTATGTGCTACGTACATAAATGTTTGTGGTGAAACTTTATCTTTAGTTCTGAAGAAGTTCAACCATTTTAGGGCAAAAGTGCTAAATTTGGTCTTTTATTAAAAAGTATTTTTATCACTACCATGTTTGTTTTGCACCTTTCTTTTCATATGATCCAGATGTGTTGTTTATAGTGAGTTTACAGTATTGCCAGACTTTGGCTAATAAAATAGACAGGGGTGTTCTTTACCATCTACCACCTGAAAACACAGCACATATGCCCACTTCAGTGGTGTCAGAATATGCTATGAATCATTTGGAGAAGGGTTATCAAAATATATTAAAATACAATGCACTTTTCAGTTTTCTAAAAGCCTGTTCACTCTACTTGACCATTGCACTTTTAAGTAAACATTACCTTTGGTTAGGTCAGTCTGGGACAAACAATAGTAATAAAGTTCAAAGCAAACTTATAATTTCTTTTATCAGACTCCTTGTAGTCAGTGTAGGTGAGTTCTGGTCTGCCTCAACTTTGTCAGCCAGGAGCTTCTGTTTTTTACCTAGGAACAGTTTAGAGATGACCATTTGGGGGTTAGCATTATTGCTCATTGTAAAAATGTCACCCTGTATTAAAGTGTTTAGCTGCTAGCATTAAAACCTATCCTCCAGCTAATGAGGTACAATAATAATTTCTAAATATGTTATAGTTTTATAGTGGGGCTTAAAAGATGTCATCAGGGGTGAGGTGGGGTTCTGATATTTCTATTCTGTGGTTTGCATTGAATGAGATGTCTTCAAGTAACTCAGTTTTATTATTTATGGATCTTGAATTAATTTGGCTTATTTGCAAATATTTTTTTTTTGTTATTGCTGTTTGTGGAATAGCTTTGGGTAGGTAGGCCAGGACTGGATCCAATGTCTCAACAAACAATGCTAAAGTAGTTTATAATTGTAGAGATAATAAGTGAGCAGATTCTTTGAGATAACCCTGCAGGATAATGTTACACAGTGTAATGTTAGGTTAGGTATACTAAATATGGATTATTTTCTACTGAGTGCATCGAGAAAGAGGTTTAGGTGATTTTGTCTGGTAGGTCACCAGATGAGAGTATTGCTTTGTTGTAAATGGTGGGAGAAAGTATTTGCCACAGGTGCAAATTGCTTACCATATGGGGAAGGAGATGAATTTGGGTTGTTAGTATTAACAGAATATGTGTTATGAAAAGAATGCTTAGAAAAATTGGGATGCACTTGAGAGAGATCATGACAATATGGAAATTGGTATGGTGTTAATAGAGAGGTAGTGTGTTTTAGAATAGTGCAGTTGAATAGAGAGGTGTAGCCTTTGTTGTTGTCAGCCACCAAAGGCTGTTAGAAAGCGATAACTAATTGTGGTGGAAAGGAAGTACCAAAAGAGGTGAGAGAACCTTTTGAAGGAAATACTTAATTTTGAAGATAGATTAGAGTAGAACGGATGTGAAAAGAAGATTTTCAGAGAGGGTTGAGAGGTGGGCTTAAACTTTTTGCCAGCAAAGGCAAAAGGGGTAAAAGTATGGCTGCACAGTGAAATAAGGAACAAAACTGTACAGATAAGCATTACTGTCATGAAAGGATTCTGGGGTGGGGGTAAGGTATTAGCTAAGGGTGAGTACAGATGATACCATGAGAAGTGAGGCAGATTTACTCACGGCCAGTATAGCTATTGAAGGGGAAGTATTGCAGAGTAATAGGTACAGGAGGGCAGCAATTATTCTTTGCACTGTTACCAAAGGCTTCAGAGGTGAGAGTGGGGCCAGATGGTAGTGAGAGGATGTATAGAGTGTATTCAGTGAGGACATGTTGCCTTTTCTGCCAGTGAAGACTATGTAAGTGAAAGAGAAGTGTCTGGTAGTCTAATCGCTATCACCAGCTGCTCATTGTTAATCCTCTATTACTTGACCTAATGATGCTGTCACAGTGACAGCTTCCATGTATTCTCCATGCCCATTATCACACTCTCCCTCTTTTATGCTATTTCTTTCATCTGTAACTAGTACATTTGGGTTTCTGAAGTGTGGCCCTGCTTTGTTATACTTTTCTCTAAACTCTGTCTCACTCTGTCTATTCCCACAATTTTATTTCCATCTATGCTTAGTCTAGCCTGCCCATATCATTGTTCCTAAATATTTACACCTTTTACATAGCTGACTTTCAAGCAATTGTTTAACCCTACCTTTCTCACACTTTTCTTTTGTAAGTCTCACTCTATTTATGTGCATAATGTATATTTATCACTATGTTTCTTATACGTTTAGTATATAAGCAGTTTGTGTCTCAGCCTGTCGTATACTTATTCCTGTGGTGTATCCTTTATTGTTTAATCTAAATTTGTAAAGGTCATTTACATTCTCATCGCCTAATTTAAAATGATAAAAGATGTATTTGTTTTGTTGTTATCAATTCCTTTGCTATTAATTGGTTATACTGCTTCTATAATTGCTGGAGCTTTCCTTCTCAGGCCTCTGCTGAAAAAAGGTTGTTGCCCAGTTGGAATTTTCCAGTAAACGAATGCAAATAATAACATAAAATGTAAAAATAACCTGTAAAACCTAAGAGTTGGTCCTGACTCTCACAGAATGCCTTTGAAGGAAGACAGAGAGGTTAAGTGTTAGTGTACTTGAAGTACAAAAGGTGTATGATGATAGATACTTCCTTTCTTTCAGTGAGAGCTTTTTGGAGTAGGTGTGAAGTGAGAAATTGAAGCCAGAGCAGTCACTTTTACTATTTTAAGCCTGGGACTGGACAATATCATACAACATCATACAACTTCAGATTGTTTGAGTCTGATGAAGAAATGCTAGAACTCAATACTAGGCAATGCAAAAGTTTTACAGCCATCCTGAACCCATTGCTAATTAATGCTTGGCAATGTAAAATACCACACATATACTGAAGGCAAATACCCCTCAACTTCTTCCTCTGTGCAAACTATCCCATGGTTCACTAATCTTCCATGTAGGAATAGCTTAGTCCTACACAGAAATGACCATTTAGGAACAGCATGGCAGCGCACCATGCATATTAATGAAGGTGCGCTGCCTGAGCTCCTAAACGGACACTGTGCATGGACGAGTGCAGGGGGCATATCTGAGAGCAGAGCTCTCATGATATACACAGCCCTGCAATCAAGAACTGCAGTATAACAATAGCAATGAGTGAGACCACTCATAGGGGGTTGCACCCCCAGCAACACCCTCCCAAGTTTATAAGAGCACTAGTTAAAACATAATATATAAACGTGTTAATTTTTTTTAGCAAACATATAAAAGTTAACCATAGGTGCGTGGGTTTGCCCATTGCTTAGCTACATATACTGCAGCTTAAATGGCACAATAAGATAAATATCAAAATATATGCAAATGAAGCAGTACTGCAATATTGTAGTGGTCAGGGCATTTGCCTTACGAGCAGTCATACCAAGTTCAAGTCTCACTCCAGTACTTTCCATTTTCCATGTCAAATCACTTTATGAACAATATTTTTGTTGCATAACCTACTAAATAACATATATTTGTGAAATTGAGTACTGCATTAAATGCAGATGTGAGGTGTCATTGTAATAATTTTGTAAAATCCACAGATAAACACAAGTGCCCATACAGCATATGTACACATGAATCAGGGATACAAATCAAAGGTATAATGTGTAATGAATGATAAATTCATAGAGTGTCCAAATCCACCACCTTCCCAAGAACCATTTTACATTTCTGTTTTAATTAGTGCGGGGTAAGTGGGAGTAAGCACTATTAAGCAGTAGTAAATGGAAGTAAGCAGATTTAAGCAGTAGCAAGTGGGTTTAAGCCCATTTGCACGAGGGTAAGCAATGTGCACACAGGTTAAGCAATATTGTAGTTAACTCTCTGTAAGCATATTTAACTGAAGGTTAGCACTGATTGCCATTGCGCAAACCCACTTACAATTGTTTGAAAGTGCCTTAACCACTCTTATGCAACAGCTGGTGTTCTGCCCAGCAACAAAATAAACAGCCTTTTCAGGTCTTGAACCCAGGACCCTGTATACTATAGTCACAGTAGTTAACCAGTAAGCCATCACAGCAGTACATACAATTGAGGTAACACCAAACAGATCCTCACTATAGGAATATTAAACTTATCATGTGAAAGGAATCTATATACAGTTTTATGTTGTATAACCTACTACATAACATAAATATGTGAACTGGAGTACTGCATTAAGTCCAGATGTGAGGTGTCATTGTGATAAAGTGTTGAATTTTCCTAATAAACACAAGGACCCCATACAGTGTACGTATACATGAATCATGGATACCAAACATATATATAACATGTAATGAATAATCAATCAATGCCAAACAGCAAATAGTATGCAAATTAAAATTTAAGCAACACTAAGCTATGCAAAGCCCTGCTTACTAGGTGTAAGCAATGTGTAGGCCAGCTAAATCAGTTTGCCCATTGGTATACCCCTTTAAGCAATGCCAACCTTAGTTAAGCAGGTTTGTCCATAGCTTAGCATTTTCAAACTGTGCAATCATGGCAAAGTGTGGGAAACCATCCCTATTTAAACCCAACAGGTGGGAATACATCTCAAAACTGGTTGCAGCTTCCTCCTCTAGGCACTATGACCAGTGTAGGAGAGGGAGTGTGCTTTCAGGTGCAGCGCTGGAGCATCCAGGAGTCCAAAGTCATGGCAGGACTCCTTGTTTAAAATCCATGACCAGAGACTGCTGCAGGGCCAGTACCAGGGTTCCAAATATAAAGCAGAAGCCTGGGACTGTCTCACCCGTGACTTCACCAATGTCACCGACATACCTCAAACTGGCGAGCAGGTCAGGCATCACTATGCCGACCTGAAGCGGAGAAATAGGGAGCTCTTGGATCAGTGGATCCAAGAGGCTAGGAGGATGGGGGATGTCCCAGCCGTGTGTAAGTATCAGTCCACTACCTGTTTAATAATTGCCAGCTCATGTATATTATGGCTAGGTATGGCTAAATATTCCTCTTATGTCTTTGACAGTGGCAGATGAATGGGCTGTGAACCGGGAAGCCCATGCCTGTAGACTGCAGAGGTTGCGTTGCAAGGCAGGTTAGTAATATTCTTGCATGTACTGTCATAAGAAATTAATCTAAAAACAGTAGAAAGTTAATTGCCAGTATAAAACCTGTATTGTTTAAGGCATGTACTGAATACACCAGAGAATATGGCAGGAAGAGTCTCATATAGGTTGTATGTAAATAAAAGGTTAACAACCTGACAATAAAGGTCTAACTGCTGGACTGCATGTGTTTACTCTGGTATCATATGGTAATGTAGAGTTGCAATCTCTTAATAGTACTGTTACCCACACTGTGCTGCATAAATAAAATGTGTAGGAATGCCTATATATGACTGTTGTAATCACAAGAGGTCATATTGTACAACCGAGAGAGACTTAGACAGAAAACAGTGAAAAGATAGACAACATAATCCAAATAGCTCACTCAACTGAGATGTGAACTGTTGTATTTTAGCACACAGAGCCATGGCTCAAATCCTGGGAGTGGTAGTAAGCTGTATGCAGAATTATACCCCACAACTGTACCAGATATGTCCAGAATGTCCAGTTAATTGGCCCATATCCGCTGCCTGTCACCATGACCTCCTGGCAAATCAGTGGGATTATCCCAGATGTTTAGGCAGCAAATAATGACATACACCTGATTGTCAGACATATATAAGACCAGATATTAAAGTTTGTAAGAGTGGTGGGATATACTGTAGTGAGTGATGAGATTCTGAAGAAGTGTGTCAAAAACTTATGAATTTGTGAGCGTTATCCAATAAACTATTTCAACTGTTTGTGTTGAGAGCCCTCATTTGGAGTTTCCAGCGAACCTTGTTTAGACATATATAAGAACAAACCTGTCATTCTAGCAACTCCCCAAAATGTTATGAGAGTAATAAGCAAAGTATGTCCCATCTCCACCCCCATGTTGTGAAGCTGTGACCAGAGTGTGTGTAGTAACAGAGTGAGATGTATGTGCATAATACTAATATGGAATCTGGTAATATGTGTGGCAACATTCAGGTAGTGCTAACAAACATTCCCCCCACAGGTCTGCCAAATATGAAAACTGTGCCTAGAAATAAAAGATTGAAATCCTGGACTGGTACTGTTTACTCTGGTATTGTATGGCATTGTTAGTATTGCAGTTGCTCTGAATAATAAGGTATTACTCATCACTGTCATCCACACTGTGTTACATAATAAAACTGTCTAGGAAGCCCTGTATAAGAGTGTTGTAATTACAAGGTCAGACTGTAAAACCACTGGAGACATAGACAGAAATCAGAGAAGGGATACACAGCAATATCTCTATATCAACTGTGATGGACACTGTTTTATTTTTAGCAGACACAGCCATGGTTCAAATACTGGGAGTGGTAGTAAGCTGTATACAGATTCATACCCCACAAGTGTACAGAGTTGTCCAGAATGTCCAGATAATTGGCCCATATCTGCTGGCTGTTACCCTGTCCCCCTGGCATATCAGCATGATAATCTCTGACATGTAGAGAGCATTTAATGTCACATAACTGACTGTCAGGTCTGTACATATTTGGAAAATGTCAATGAAAATAAACCTGTTATTGTACAACTCACCAAAGGTTTATGAGGGCAATAGTCAAAATATGTTCCAGTTTCACCTGCATGTTGTCAAGACATGCCCAGAGTGTGTGCAATAAGAGATGGACAGGTATGTGTATAACATCAACCTGGAATCTGGGAATATGTGTAGAAACAGTCAGATAGTGTTAACAAACAATACCTCCACAGGTATACCAGGTAAGAAGTAGCTACTGCAGGTAAAACTCAGTTCATGTATATAGTTGTCTAACCATACCACTGTCCAAACTAAGGCCATAGGGTAGTGTAATAATACGTGTAAGGTACAGATCACAGCACTGACTAGGAAAATAATGAGAACTACAGGAATATACAAGTTGTTAATTGACATCTTTCTCTCCCCCCACCATATCTGCAACAATAAACTAAATACACAACTCACTCGGTATGTGTCCTATTAAATCTACTGTTGGGGCATATGTCCTATTGTTTGATAAATATTTAAATTTGTTTCTATGCATGTGCCATGCTGAAATACTCCCACATTGGTGGCATGCTGCCATCAATGTACCTGCATACCATTGTAATGGCCACTGTGGTTCCATATATGCATGTGTTCTGTTTGCTATGCAATTGTTCCATAGCTGGTGTTTTGGGTTAATGGGAATATCTATGCATGCTGTTATACCTAATCCTGGAATGTATTGACTATTACTAACCCACATATGTTGTAAAATTGAAAGACCATAGCACATTTGGGAAGGTTGGTCCCAGAGGACCCACCTCTCCCACCTTATCTGGCCCTGGCACCAGGCACCAGCACATCTGGGGCCTATCCCAGGACCTCCTCGTCCACTGGTCCTGCACCACCTTCTAGTGGAATCGCTTCAGGGGATGGGGCTTGCACCCCTTGGGAGTGGGCGTGGACAGACACTGTCACACTTCATCAGGTCCAGGGTGTGGTGCATAGTGAGCTCTGCATGGAGTTTGGAGATCTACTACACCAGCTTGAGGGCTGCGTGGTGCAACTAGAGGGTCAGCCTGGCCCTCCTACTCAGTCCCCAGCACAGTCACCTTTGGGTCCGTGAAGGTGCAGTGGTGACTGCCCATGGGTGGGAACCTCAGTCCCACTGTTTACACTAGGGGGCTCATGGGCTTCTGACTTCCAAACACCCCTCCCCATCCAAGGTGTTTACCCCCCCACATGTGTCATATACTGCCCCTGTTTGCTGTCTTGTCTGTTTTGCCTGTTATCCTACCCAACCTACTTCCCCAAATATACCTGCTATCCCTCCCCAACATCCCACTCTCACCTTAAAAAAAAAGGGCAATCTGTTCCCAAAAATAAATCTTGCCCCATACATAGCTGTCCATTTTGCACATGTATCCACTGGACAAATTTTATCTGGTCTAATTGTCTTCATAACATATAACTGTCCTCACCCCTCTCTCAGGGGTATGAGTGTCCAAATCTATCTCCAAATCAGTGTATATGCACAGCTGTTGCTGTAGAAGAAATGGGCTGCTATGGAACTTCCCTACACCTGTCCTGCACATCCCTAGCTATTTTCCCTACTGTCTTTCCCTCTTTGTGCCCCTTTTTCACCACTTTCCTATCAACCCCTTTTCATTTATTTTAAAGAAATGAGCACGGGGTAAGCAGGAGTAAGCACTTTTAAGCAGCAGTAAGTGGGTTTAAGGCTGTTTGCATGGGGGTAAGCAATGCCTACACAGGTTAAGCAATTGAGAAGCTAAATCAATATAAGAAACTGCAACCAGAAGTTAGCCAGGCTTATCTTTGCGCAAATACAAGCAAACCAGCTTGCAACTGCTTAAAAGTGCCTTAATCACTCTGTATCCAACAACCCTTGTTCTGCCCAGCAACAAAATAAACAGCCTTTGCAAAGCTTGACCTACGACCCTGCACACCATACCCCAAGTGATTTACTACTAAGCCATGTCAGATATACATAAACCTGATGTTTTCACAAACATATCATCCAGCACAGTCATTCAACAGTACAGGAAATGTATTTATACATGTAGATGTATGTGTGTGTGTGTGTGTGTGTGTGTGTGTGTGTGTGTGTGTGTGTATATATATATATATATATATATATATATATATATATATATATATATATATATGCATCTATAGATATATATATATATATATATATATATATATATATATATATATATATATATATATATATATATATATATATATATATATATATACATGTAGACATATATATATCTATAGATATAAAAGAGAACATAATAAATACATATATGACCAAAGGCACCGTTAATGGGGGTGAGGGGCCCAAGCTAAATACGACTTGTAAGTATTGATATCACCCCCTCCCCCACAGCCAAATAGATCTGCCCTGCAACACAATACCAACTGTTGCAAGTCCCATACCCAGGACCCTACACAACATAGGCACAAGATGTTAACAGTAATCCATCCCACCTGTATGATGTCAGGATGGTATCAATAACATATCATGCAGTACAGTCTAGCTACCATAGGGAATGTACAATGTGGAAGCAATAAACATTCCAAAGATACACACACACACACACACACATATATATATATATATGCAGATACATATATATATATATATATATATATATATATATATATATATATATATGTGTGTGTGTGTGTGTGTGTGTGTGTGTGTGTGTGTGTGTGTATATATATATATATATATATATATATATATATGTGTGTGTGTGTGTAGACATATATATTTAGATATATATATATATATATATGTATATATATATATATATATATATATATATATATATATATATATAACTACACATACACACACAGAGATATGTATAGGAAGATACATATTTAGAGGGTGCACAACATACTGAACAGCCAGTATTTGTACAGTTGCCACCTTTTCAAATGGACAGTGTATGAGTAACTCATACAAAAGACAATTGTTGCCTGAAATATATACCCTCAAAGAAGTCAAAGGATATGACACCACACACAGATTTGCATGCATAAGAAAGTTTAGATCATTTTATACAATAATCCGAAAGCATAACAGGTGTCGCTGTCTAGGCCAAGGCCTTCAAGTAGTGCAACAGTAAAGACACACTGGGCCACAGGATAACACTCAATCAACAGTAAGTAATGCAGATGTGTAGTCCAGCAGCCTCTAATTACACTCTGTAGTCAGTCCCTAGGGGGAAAAGACTTAAACTGACACAATGAGATGTATCTGTTACATAACAATGCATAACTGAAAACACCACAATCACACAGAACAGTCTGTATGGCAGTAAGCAGTAGGCCACCAATGTTCCCAAGGTGAAATGTATGGTAATGTACAGCCATATACCTTAAGGCAGCTTACTGCTGCTGTCCCTCACGTGTTGTAACAGCCTAGGTTATATATGGTGCATTACCCCCCCCCTCCAGAGACTGACTTACAGGGGCATATAACACTGTTACATACACTGACCTCTGGACTGTAGAAGGGTACACATGTTTTGTGCAGCTGAAGTACACATATATATGGACTCTACCCCACAATATGTGTGGGGGCCAAAGCAGCACTGGAATGATGGCAGGAATGGCAGCATGACATAATCACAGGCCACTACATAACCACCCTTACTGCATGTCATATGGACAAACCCTAGTATGTAGGAGGAGGACAGAGGCTGGAACACAGGCCCATATGTGAAATAGTGTTGTCATACACTGAGTAACAGTGAGTAAGTTGCTGGTGTTACAGGATAGTCTGCAACATACCCTTAGTCAGGAATATGAAGTCAGAAACACAAATGGATGTAGCCATGTACTGATAGCACTCAACACACACACTGCCAGTGATATAGCTGACACAAGACCTGTGTGGTGGACAGACAAAACATAACAGGTATACCTCTTGCAATCATTTGGATAGGCCCACAGTTGAGAGCTATGCAGACAGACTGCATTCCATGTTAAACTAGTATGTACACACAAACCCTGTAACACTGGTGCTATACAATGCATATAACAACACTACTCACACTCTGTCTGTAGTTCTGGAACCTTATACAAATATGTAGCTGGCCTGAGTCTGCAAGAACTCTTGTAAGAGGTATTGCTACCTGCTGCCTGTAACACTGCTGCCCCCACACAGGAAGGATATCCACCATACAGGAAAGGTAAAGGGACCATGCCCACATGATGTAGGGATTTATAGTAGTGGGTTGCCATGACAGTGGTAATTGGAAGTACTACACAGCATGCTGCATGCAGGTAGCAAGTGGAGGACACTGACTGGTGCAGAGACCATCACCTGATCATGTGCATCACCTACAAAATCCATGCTACTGGAGAGAGACTGAGATAGAGAAAGAAAGAGAGGGTGAGAGAGAGGGAATGAATGCCAAAGGCAAAGCCAAAGCAAAACAAAATACAAAACAACAAAAAAAATACATCCAGCAAACTATCCAGAACAGACATCATTCCTACAACAAGTATGTGAAGTATATATACATATAATTGAATATAGTACTTGGTCCATAATAATGGGATAGATGATGTGGAATGATTTATATGTGCCATCAGGTGTTGTTATTGTAATGATGTCCAGCTGAACAACTGCTATAGACAACAGTGTCTGTCCCAGAGGGTAGTGGGCCATACCCGTCAACTGTGCAGATCAGCACTGACTGACAAGATATAAGCCATCATATGTGTGTTGTGTAATGGAAAACATGTATATTAGTGTGGCCAATAGCTGGTGGTGGAAGTAATGGCATTATGATGGACACGTAGGTTCCAGAGCCCACCACTTGCAGGACACTGAAATTAAAGTGTAATGTACCATGCAGAAATGCCCCCCACATTAAATACTATGTTGAGTTTTTTTTTTTGTGGAACAGCGATTTTTTTCCCTGGGAAAAAAATCGCTGTTCCAAGTTTTCAGCATTTTCAGCATTCGCTGAACTAGGGTCAATGAATAAGCATTCGCTTTTTTAAGCATTTGCTTATTTAATATAGACCCTAAGATACATGTGCTGCACAACCAACACTTCACCCCACCTCAGCCGCACCATCCCCATCTGTACCGTGCCAGTGCCAGTGTACACCTGTATGTTTGCCATTCATTAGCTGGGACTAAGCTGTTACACGTGGTGTTCAGTGTTTAGGACACTGCAAACTGACACACATGTGTAGGCCATAGTTGTCAAGCATCTGCAAAAAGGCTGAGTGTGGGGAGGGTGTGTCATCATGACACAACAGTGCACTGCAGCAGCAATCCAAAGGATGGTATGAATGGCTGTATCTGCACACAGTCAGGGTCAGGAACTGGGGCAGACATAACCCTGACTCCACAGCAATAGTGACGGCAGTGTGTGAACTCCAAGGGATGTGCACATGAGTTGACCTTGTAATCATGCAGAGTTGGGGGACATGTGGTAGGGCAGACTGATCATATACTGGCAAATGCAAATGGCCCATGCTAGTGTACTCCTGCCAGGAATAGTGACTGCTGTGGTACACATAACAGTAGGTGCGACAGACCATCATGATAACGGCGTGCACACATATGCACCCATGAAGTGTATGCATCCCAATCAGCATCAGCACATTTGTTTGACACTGCATTTGATTTTACTGGACAGCTGTCACATATCAGGCTCCTGTAATGTTAACATATGCAGTAATGTGGTCCCATGTCATATCACGGAATAGGGCGTCATATCAATAAGGGTGTGTACACTCCCCATAGCCACAGTAAGGTTTGATGGTTGTCAGTGTAATAGTATTGTATCAGTCATACATGCACCGCTGATGATGACATCTATAAATCAGACATCAGGCATTCACAAATGACATCTGTCCACATATCAACCCAGGTATGTGTCGAACAAACACAGAGGGGCTGTGAGCATTAGAGCAGACATAACTGACACAGTAATACACATTCAGCAATGGTGTGTACACCTGTGTGTTACGGTGCACAGTTCATGGCAGGGTCCTGAACAGGTGCACAGCAATATTGTGTACATGGGTGCAGTGTTTTCCAGGGGAAGGGGCATCACCTACTAACACAGCCCATGTATCACACACATGTATACTCTTGCTAGCATGGATTGACTATAGCTGCACTGCATGCTGTTGAGTACTATATGTTATGCATGTTGACAGATGGGTAGTGGGAAGCCTGTGTGTACTATCCTTGTGCAACCTCACCTGTAAGTGTGTTTGTGTGTGGGGGGGTTATTATGTCTGTAAGTGCAATCTGGTGGAGTGGAGGGGGGTTGATGCATGTAGGATGTGTGTGTTTATGTGTGTGTGTTTGTGTGGGTGTCCATGTATGCACATGGGTGATTGTGAGGTTGTTCATATGTCAGTACTTCCCTTTGGAATCGTGCAGAACATGGACATGGACTGACACATACGACACCAGGAATACTTCTCTGATATGTAATCTCAGGACAGCTGATAGTATAATAAGGTCTGTAGCATGGAACATGCATTGGGAGGGAAACTAAACACCAGGTATACTGTTAAAATTGCAATCAGCAGAAAGGTGAAAGACTTCCCACATATGCAGCACTACAGATGCATTGGGGAATTACTAGACAACACCAGTGAGTGTATCCAAATATTACTGTTGTCCACATAATAAGTTGATTGAGCAACAGATCTTGCATCTACTGAGCAATAGTTACGTATGACACTCCAGTGTGTGACATTATTGAGTGACCGTAGTAGCCCCTAACATATGGGGGCCATGCTCACGATGTCCGGACATATCCAGGATGAACACTGGATGACAGCAGTGAGTCCTTGTAAATCCTTCTCCAATCAAGTCAAAGAGGTAATGGAGTAACAGGTCATGTTTTATGATCACTTGTCTAGGCAATTAGAAGAATGATACATTAATGATCGGTATTAATGAGTGTAAGTTTCCAAGTGTGATGCAGGATGGGGAGCTTACATGAATAAACTTGGGACAGTCTGTAAACTCAGGGCCAGGTAGGTATTATGGTGGAATGTCAATGTGTGTGCGTGTGTGTGTGTGTGTGTGTGTGTGTCTGTGTATATATATATATATATATATATATATATATATATATATATATATATATATATATATATACATATATATATATGTGTGTGTGTGTGTGTGTATTTGTGTGTGTGTGTGTGTGTGTGTGTGTGTGTGTGTGTGTGTGTGTGTGTGTGTGTGTGTGTGTGTGTGTGTACTGTTAAGCAATGACATATAGGTCTTAAAGTGCATTTCTTGTTTTCCCCTCACAGGTGGCGAATTGGATCAGGGTCCCTCCTGCATGCAATCTGATGTCGGTGTCCATACAGACACTGAAAATGATGATAGGTGTGTTGAGGCATAGGCAGGGTTGTCAGAGGCCGAAACTGTGCCATCGTTTGACATCCTCATGTTATCCACCCCATCCCTGCACACAGTCACAGTGTCTATAGATACCCATCACCAGTAGCCATAGCAGAAGGACAGTTGGCAGTTGGTGGCAGTGCACAGGACAGTGTGGTATCTATGGCTGCTGTGTCTGTACACAGCAGGCATAGCCATATATCTGGCAGGGTACCACATAGTCAGATGTACCAAGGTGCTCGTAGGAGGGCTGCTGGTCATCGTACCCCTGGCAGAAGTGCCACATCTGCTACCACCAGACTCATGTTTCAGGCTGTCGTGGAGGTGCAGGCATGTATGGAACTGTACACCAGACAGGATCTGAGGCTGCAGAGGGCTGCTTTTTCATCTGTAAGTGACAACATCCGTGATCTTGCAGGTGCCCTCCATGATTATACAGAGGTCATGGATAGACAGTTGGGTGAGATGGTGGGCCTCATCGACCGTGGATTGTCCATGCTAGAGCATGTGGTGGGAGTGGTGCGACGGCCACATGGACATAGGCCAGCAACACCAACATCTGATAGTTGACATGGATGTGCAAGGACACCAAGCTGCTCCCGTAGTGGCAGTACCATCCCCAGCACTGCAGGGGGGTGCTGTCCACATCACACCACAGCAGGCCACATGCACATGGCCCTGGCCAGTCCCAGAAAGGACCTGGTTCCAGCGGACATATGTCATCATCAGGGGAGAGTAGCATATCAAGGCTTGTACCTGGATGTGCCCATGGAACCCCTGGCAGGCACAGTTCTTGTGTCCATGGCCAGAGGCGGTGAACTGCACACCCTGCCAGGTATGGTCTGCAGCTGTCCAAGAAACACCTGCATAGGGCAGCCACATGGCAGAACTGTGTACATGCATACCCACACACAATACAAACACACCTAGGGCAACCCCATACCTACACACACCACATCACCATGGCCATATCAGTAACGTACACCCCTCACTCACACACATGGTGTCAAATGTATGGCCCACCCTAGGTCTCTGGCAAACCAACAATACACCCTGTGCATATGATGATACCTGTGCCACATCCCTGTCATCCATAACATTGATGCAGGGACAGGCTTATATGGTTCTGATGCACATGGTGACTGTAATACAGTGTACCAATGTACTGCTGTGTAACAAGTTGTCAGCAGCACTGTTTAATGCTTACATGTCTAGTAGTGTAGCTGTTCAGCCATGATGCAGTATAGCTGTTAGTAACACTGAGTGATTGTGGTTTCCATAATGTTATCCATTTGTGTTGTAGGTGTACATGTGTCAGCAGGAGGATGGTCTGCTGTCATATCTCAAAAGGGGTATGGCACTGTGGTAACACCATGGCTATGCCATATCCTGGGTACAGTTGGACACATGTCACAGGTCTGTATAACCGTTACTGCCAGTGCCACATGGACAGATGACCCCCTGGGACATGTATATTTAGCAACCTGAAGAAGATCCCTCCACATACACACACACTCTTACTTGATAACACTGGGACTAGACCCCTACCTAGGTATGTAGTGCTACTGATGTGTGTGGCTTTAATTGCACACACCACACAGCGTTTAGGATGAGGTGTGCTCTAGGTTACATGGTACATGCAGAACATCCCCAGACATGTACAGTATGGTAATGGGGGATGTCATGGTTGTACATGGACAATACATACTGTGAAATACCATCATATACACATTAACAAACACATAACAGTCAGACACACATCCGAGAGACCTGGGCCTATCAGTTCTAACTAACTTGTCAGTGTGTCCAGTGTGTTACTGGTAGGCTGTACACAGCACATGCATAACTGGGCTGGATAGTGTTATCAGTTATCTGTATGGTTGATGGTGACAGTGGTCACCATACAATGGTACATGGGACATGTACCAAGGGTACCATGGTGTAATGACAGTATAACCAGCATGCACACCCCACTGTGGATATTGTACACAGTGGAACTCATGATGACACTCTAACATACCCACCATCACAAACTGACCAGGACTGCAATACAACCTCTTGTCCATCCCAAGAGTGCTACTACAGGGATATGCATCTAATGCACATGCCACAGGCATAGTAGGGTGATGCATTGCCATGCCTCTTCTATGGGCAGCAACATCACTATCCCTAATACTGTGTGCCAAAGCATATTGTAATAGGAGTATGTGGCCTCAGAATGCTGTGCCCTACATATAAACACACATGCACACATATGCACACACTTGCCAGAACTCAGTGGGTATCCCGTGCCTATCAACCCATTTGTACAAAAGTGTTGTGCTGACACTGAAAGGCTCGGGTAGCCCTTAGGGAGAGGAGCATAACAAGGTACATGTAATGTCCAGTACAGCAGCAGCAGCCACATCTAACTATGGCAATGGGTGTTGCGGAGGGTATGAAGGGTCTCAGGGTATTCCAAACTACAGGTGTATTAACACACAGACACTGATATCCCCGGTAATGCACACATGCACATTTGTCAGTACTGGGGTGCATCGCTGCAGGTGTTCATAAGTGTGTACCTGGCTATTGTCCATAGAGAGATGGGAAGTGTAGGGGATGTGTGTACAGTGGTATCATGCCACCTGTCATGTGCCAGCAGGCAATCTATCTACAAACACCACTGTGGTGACCCTCAGGGTGAGAGTGACATGCATCAGCCAATCCTCTGGGTGCCTCCAACAAATGGCCGGTGAGATGCTCCAGTTGACATGTATGCAACATGTATTGCATAACATGGTTAATGTCTGTTTTGAAGACCTGTACCCAAGCATGTTCTTTTGACTGTGGTAGTGTAGTGGAGGTATCCATGGCATGTGGTGCTTACATGGGGTTGTGTCCTATCTGTGCCAGTTATAACACAGCTGGGCAGACATGTTAGTGTCAGACAAGCATAGGTTGCCTATACATATCCAAGCTGGATACCTAACATCTGCACATCTGTACAGGGACTGACAGACATGAGCTCATGAACTAGCTATGCAGTAAGATGAATGTGTTGACAGATAGACATCTGACACCAATAGGTATGCCATTACTACATGTTGGCAGCCCTCACTGACATGTGCTGTACAGACAGTAGTCTACAGTTAATATCCACATGTCAGATCATTATCCAGTAGGAAATATATAATGTGACACAGCTCACACACCAGGAACATGACAGTGAGGACTCAGAGTTCATCTATGCATGCAGGGGTGTTTGTTGCCAGTACTACAATTAGCAATCTACTCTTGCTTGGGAAAGCACTGTCAACAGTAGTAACATCATGATACACTACATGCCAGTGTGACTGAACATAACCTGGGATAATTCCCTTGTATGTAACACATTCACATGGATAAGAGTGTTGTACAGGCCATATTTACTTATGTCCCAGACAGGAGACTCACACCCCTTGCTACTGTAATGACAGCACATAGACGCAAGTTATGTACATGGCATTACATACACCTATTACAGATGTCATTAACCTGCTATGTTATAAGACTGGGATGTGAGCACAGGTTACCAGGGCTGAGCCATGCTTAGCAGGTGTCAGCATTGCAATGTGGATGTTAACAGCCATGTACATGGGTATATCACATAAATACTGGACTACATATGCCTACACAGCTTAAACATTCACACATTCCTGTCTGTCCTGACATATAACAACTGGTGGTACAGAGGTCACATGTCCACATACTACCCTGTAGTTAGTGATATACATCTGTACAGCATCCCACAGAGTTGTCAGAAATACACAACAGTTATGGTGGTCTGGTAGCAGTACATCCTGCAAATATCTGGACATAAAATCACACTGGGTAATTACACTAAGCTGCTAGGCATGTAACAAAGCACTGTGCAAAATAAAGGCAGACTGCCACAACACTGGCCTACATTTCACATGGGGGAATACACATGTACCTGAAAATATAGCAGGCTGTACAGGCATGTTGAGCACAGAGTAGCAGACACCTGTGTGAAAGTGCATACCCACAACCAATGTGAATACAGCCACAGCCACATATGGTATGCAAGCTTAATATTACACTATATGGACTGTCTGATCAACAGCATCCTCATATGTGCCACTCACACACTAACCCTACATATACTGGGTCATGACACAGTGTGGTCCAATGCCTGTCTGTGGTATGGGACACTTGTGTGTTTGGCCCTACAAGCATGTGAGCCGATAGGGTACCATACACTGGAGCAGCATGTAACATCAAATAGAACAGGACCAAGAACAATGACATGTACCACAGTCTGTACACAGGCCAAGGTACGTATTCACAATACACATACTGTCGACATTCACCATAAGTACACAGACCCCACTACTGTACACACAACCACAGAATGCACAGGTTATGTCCTCAGAAATAACCCCTACTATACATAACATGTCTAGTAGTCTGATCTCTGACTGGTTTGTTATCAGGTGTGATGTCAATACATAATGGTGTACAGAACATATGCACCTCTTACTGTATGATATATGTACAAAGGTTGACAGACTTGTGGCTGGAGCCACACACACTGGGTCAATATTGACATTTTGCTGTGATATCCTCATACATTTACTGTTGTAACAGGGTTTGTTGTGACATATGTCCTTTAAGGGATATGAAGTCATTAACTCTCATGGCTGTCACCATGTACTGACTGCAATCCTCAGACTATACTTCTGCAGTTCTAAGATAGTTGAACTGTGAGTAACACAAGACACATAAGACTCCAAACACTGGCCAATCTGCAGATAACCCTACAGGTGGGTGTTTCCTCAAACACATAACACTGTCATGACAGATATTAAATCATGTAGACCAGCCATATCCACACAAACCCTGTTAACCAACATTACTCCAAAGGCAGAAGAGCAACACTTACATTCTGTAGTCATGTGTGGAACATCCCCCTCCTCTTTGTTGGCCTGTCTCCACAGTGTATGTTGTTAGAGGTATATCCCACTACCATATGTGATGCTGTTTGCAAAACACTGACATGAAGCCCTGCTCACAGTGAATGCAAAGGACTGACACCCACATGATGTTCCTAGTTATAGGAGTGTGTTTCCATGCAGTTGACTATGGGAATGTTACCACAGCTGTCCCACATGCAATCAGCTAGTGGGGGACTGCAATTTGTGCAGAGGCCATTAGCTGATCATGAGCATTCCTTACAAAACACAAGCTGCTGCCTAAGCAAAGCAGGTGTACTTCTCCACATCTACCAGAGAGGGAGTGAGAGAGACAGAGACAAAGTAAGACAGGGAGGGGGTGGGAGAGTAAAACCTAAGCATGTTTGTGTCACACACTTACCAGTACAGGGTTTCAAACCCCTGCCTGATTATGTATTAATATCACATGTCTATGCAGTTATTGCATGCGCCACAGAGATTATATGCTGGGGAGCTACCCAAAGGTATAGTCAATCGTGAGTGACATCCACAACAGTGATAAAGGAGGGATAAAGTAGGTTTAGTATATGTGCCTGTCCACATGAACAGGTGTCAAGGTCGACATAGCCACACTGTCTCAGGGACTCACACACATTATCACAGTTGCCAGGGTCAGGCGTAGACTTCTTAACTAGCTCGTTTGCCACAATACAGTACAACGCAGGTATCACATGCACCACAAGGGTTACTGGGATGATATATGGACAAAGGGTATGCCAGGGTGTGTGACATCAGAAGGCATGCTTTCATAGGCCAATGGGAGGTGTAGTGGGTGTGAATGGTGTCCAAATCTTTATACTCCTCACACACACACACACACACACACACACACACACACACACACACACACACACACACACACACACACAGACACAGGTTGCCAGTACTGACATTCATGGGTGCATTGCTTCACAGGTGTGTAGTGGTTGACTGTGCCAAAAGGCTGTACAAGGCTAGGTAAAGGGTATACCTTGGCATCAGGCCATATGACAATGGTCTGCTGTGTGGCTCAGGGGTGTAGTGTCTGGATTGGCCACACAGGTGGGTATTGTATTCACCATCCAGTCATCTGGGTTGCTATTCTGGGTGGCCAGTGCTGTGCAATGCTTGCCATGTATGTGCTCTATAGTCCATGACATGGACGGTGTCAGGGATGTCCACACATCCCACATGCATGTTCTGTGACATGTGGAAGTGTACCTGGGGTGTCTGGGGCATGTTGTATACACAGATTGTTATCATCAGATGTGCCATTCCTGACGTCATGTGGAGAGAACTGGCAATGGACACCAGGTTGACCCTGCACCTACATTGACAGCATGATACAGGTATTCCCTGGTGTCAGTGGCATCTGTCCAACCAGAGCATGTGTATAAGGCATGGTATGTCCTTTGTGGGTTACATTTGCTGGCTATACAGTTGTTGCAGGCGTCCAGTGGAGAACATAGTTAGGGAGCACTGTATGCAATTATGTGCCTATTGTAGGGATGGGACAGGGTGCCATGCCCTCTGTAGTCCACTGCAATCATACCATGGTTACTATCTGTGGGCAATATGCAGGGAACTACCAACATAGTGGTTGCTGCTTAGCCAAGTGTGTTTGTGTATGAGACATGGGTTGAGAGTGTTCTCTGGGTAATACAAGGGTTGTCTATATTGTTTGCCAGACCTTGATGTCACATGTAGGGGTATGAATTGTCTACTCTAGCCTCTCTGCTGTTTGACATCTGTTATCCTTGTAAGGTGGACATTGTGACATATAATAGGACCACCATATAAGAAATTTGCAAAACCCACTCCACAATGAGCCCAGTTGTTACACGCTCACAGCCACCTCCACACAGGATACGAATGACAAACACACACACACACACACACACACACACACACACACACACACACACACACACCAAGTTTCACAGTTGCCATGTCTGGGATTAGAACTCCTATCTAACTGGTACATCACACTACAGCATTCTGCAGTTATAGCACGCACCACGAAGATTGCTGGGTGACTGTGAATGGCCTCAAAAGTACTGGTCCCTACACAGACAAAATTTTACACTTGCCATGTCTGGGAATAGAACTCCTACCTAAGTAGTATATCACACTACTGCATTACACAGTTATAGGATGCACCACAGTGATTACTGGGTTACTCTTTTCCCAAAGGTGTATTTCAAAGTGAATGACATCAGCAGCCCTGCCAAAGAAGGGCATTTGAAATTGTAGTGAGTGTGACTAGCCTAAAAAGCATTGATCCCTACACAGACAGACAAACACAAACATTTACACTTGCCATGTTTGGGAATAGAACTCCTACCTAACTAGTTTATCACAATACAGCATTATGCAGTAATAGGACACGCCACAGAGATTACTGGGATACTCCTTCCCCAAAGGTGTATTTCAAAGTGAATGACATCAGGAGCTCTGCCAAAGTAAGGCATTTGAAATTGTAGTGAGTGTGACTGGCCTAAAAAGGCATTGATCCTTACACAGACACACGCACACACGCATGCACGCAGTCGCCTTGTCTGTAATTAGAACTCCTACTTAACTAATACATCACACTACAGCATTACACAGTTATAGGAAGCACCACAGAGATCAGTGGGCTACTACTTCCCCAAAGGTGTATTTCAAGGTGATGGCATCAGCAGGCTTGCCATAGAAGGGCAATGTGGAGTGCAGTGTGTGTGCATGGGCCATAACCCATTCATCTAGAGGCAGACACACAACACTCAGGCACATATAGGTTTATATTCCACAGGTACATGTATACAACTGCTAGATGACTAATGACTTGTACAGTCATGTTACACAGTTAGCACAAGCACCACAGACACTATAGTGCTGAGGGATACTACAGGCAAATGTCTACAGTGATTGACATTTGCACATCATGTGGTTTTAGCCAATTGGATGTGTGCTGGGTGGAGGCTCCTTGTCACTGTTACTCTTCCACACATCTATGTATGTGTATTTTTGGCCTATTGTAGTGTGTTGTCATTGGATATATGTGTGTATTCCTATCCAATGTGTGTGCAAAGCATGACTGGTGTGTACTGAGGAGTGTATGCAGTAACATCGGAGACTGTCAGATATGTATGGTCCACTGTTGTTGCCAGACATGGGCTTAATTTCTTTGTGTGTGAGCATGCCCAGTATGACCTTTCAGTATTTTGTTGTCTGACATAGCCTTCATTTCTACAAGTGTGGGAGTATGCCCAGTATGACCTTCTGTATTGAATGTGTGAATCCATTCCAGGTAGATTGTACTCCAGTGCAGACTTTTGTGTTCTACACCTACAGCTAGCAAATTGTTTCTGCAGGACATCTGTAGATTGGTTGACAATATGGGGTCAAAATGGGTAAAGGATAGTGGGTTCCTGTAGGTAATTGTGTCTGTGCTGCTTCTGCTACATGGTCCTGGTGTTAGCAGAGATTCAGACATATGTACTGTTTTACACTGTGATGTTTTATGTCATCAAGTACTGTCAGGTATACATATTTGCTTGCAGTGATGTCCTGTGGAACACAGGGTGAATGCAGCTGTGTTCAGTACTGTGGTCAGCAGCCTACATATTGTTGCACAATCATGCCATTCTGGAGGGGAAGCTGCAGACATTTGCTGCTGGGTCTGTCTAAATGGTTCAACACCTTAGTACAGTGGTGGCTGAGGATCCCGTGCTTGTACATCCATTGATGTGACAGTATGGCCAAATCCTGCTGTGGCCATACCTCACAGCTGTACAGATTCACACAGGTTACCCAGAGGCAAGGGTCATAATTCTGAACATTACCCCTTCACATTGTGGTTTATGAGCAGGTTTATAGCCACCCATTCTTGCGTTTGCAGCCAGGGATAGTATGTGCACACGGCTGAGTTTCAGACTTCACACACTCCATGCCACCCTTGCTCCTACCCCCCTCTATTATTCTATCCTCTTCCATACAGTATGCAAAAATTATCTGATATGTTCCCTATAGGTATCACCTCATCCCAGTAGTAATTTGGTGTTGGACCACAGTTCATGCAGTAGGACATGGTGGACATGTTACTGAGATTTGTCCACATGGCCTTGCATTTGGGTTCTGTGGACTGTGTTATGTTGTTATTTGGGAGTCCAGACATAACATACATTGGCAGTATGGGTGAGACAAAGGCCTTTGGCAGAAGACTGTAGGCCATTTAGTAGTGATGCAGGCCAGCTGTAACAGGTTGTTGGATACTGTCAGTCCTACAGTCCCAGACTGCAATACACTATATTTACCTGGGGTGACAGGGTAGGTGTGTAAGGTGTTCATGCCAATACTTGCTGTCATTATTGATCCAGTAGTGTGGATGCTGGCAGGGTGCTGCTTGCAGCTGGAGACACACCTGCATGGGACACCTGTTCTGCATGCTGCATTCTTTATCTATTGCCATACAGAGGTGGGAGTCATCTGCTTGTTGCATTCTTTAGCTATTGCCATACAGAGGTGGGAGTCATATTGTACTCATTCCCTACAGCAGGGATAAGACTGGATAGGTACCTGTGGGTGGTGGTAGGGGTGAGCTGGGTGCATGTGTGCTATGGACACTACTTGCATATGACTCACAGATATGAATGGGGCATTCCACTTATGCTGGCTTGTGCAGGGACATCAGCTGTTTCTCAATACTTCATACCTATGACCTTTGTGGTCTGCCAGTGTTTGGCCAAGTGATATCGGTATTCCCAACTACAAGCCAAAATAATGTGCTGCTCACCTATATGTACAATTCCAAGGGTGTGTCCATTTGACAGTTACATATTATACAAGGTCTGTCTGGGGTACTTCCCCCTGTATACTGCTTGTATGTCTGGGCCCACATTCATGCCATGTCCATCTTTCAGATGCTGACATATATTACTTCCAAACATTTACTTTGGCTTACTGCTGGAATGTGTTTTGCTGGGAAGCATTGTGTTTGGCACTGCAGTTGTGGGAACCTGGCCCTGTAATCAGCAGTGTGAAGATTGGGTGAAGATAGGTGAAGGGTGCCAGCCTAGCCAGATAGAATTTTGGAGTTAATTCTGTCATCTGTAAATATTAATGTAAATCACAGGCTTGTTGTCTTAAATGGTAAAAATAGTGTTACATGTGGAACCGAACAAAAATGTAACAACAGTGCACTCTACTGACCAAGTAAAGCATGTTGTGACCCTTTGATGTTAGGACTTGGAACCAGTGAGTATAGAGTGGGGCATCCTGCCTATTGTTTTAAGGCCAGAGTTAATGGCCAGAATTTGCATGCATAAATGTCCTTTATTGCTATGGTTTCTGCCCAGAGGTGAACAATGTAAATGTAGTTTTTGTTAGCTTGGGAACCCAGGGAAGTGTGAAGAATGATGCAATGTAACCCAGGGAAGTGTAAAGAATGATGTAATGTGAACCAGGAATGTGATTTTAAAAACAGAGAGAATCAGAGAGCATTAAGCATTTTTGTCTTGACCATCCAACTTATCAGCACTGTCTTGCTCTATATGTAAGTTTATCTTAGTCTTGTGTTTTCTCTTAGAAATAGCTAGAAGCTAGAAAGATTAGACTGTTTTTATGTGATGTCAGGACTGTACTACTGAATTATTTTAAGTATTTCTCTGTGATCTCTGAACTCTTGACTAGCACTGTGTATTAAGTATTGTCTTGTGTTTTGACTGTTTGTTATTAAATATTTTTAAACACTTTCAACTGTGGCTGTTTTTGTAGAGATAATTTAAGCTCTTCAGAGTACTTGCATGCCTTTGGTAAAATTGTATAAAGCCACTCCAATAACTTAGCCGTGGGCTATACTACCAACTGAATAATAATCTTCTTCTTCTTTGGCTTTTCCCGGTTAGGGGTCACCACAGTGGATCACCTGTCCACTCATGATTGGCAGTGGAGTTTTACAGTGTTGAGTTACCAGCCCAGCACCCAACCTTCCCCAGAAGGCACACACATGCACGCACACACTTAGGGCCAATTTAGAGTGTCCAATGCACCTACAGCATGTCTTTAGGATGTGGGAGGAAACCGGAGCACCCAGCGGAAACCCACGCGACTGCAGGGAGGACATGCAGACTCCGCACAGAAGGCACCCCAACCGAGGATCGAACTGGAGAACCTCTTGCTGTGAGGCGGCAATGCTAACCGCTGCACCACCATGGCCACCCCACCAATTGAATAATAATATTGCACAGTAATAATTGGACACCCTTTTAAGGGCCTTTGAGTAGCTGAAAATATTAGTGGGTGGTGGCAGCTGTGGCAGCTGGTACTACCATATAGTCTGGGAAAAAGGGGCACAGCTGGAGAACCTGTACCAACCTTCCCCGGGAGTGTCTATGTGATTGTATAAACTCTTCTCAAAGTGTGTGTGTGTGTGTGTGTGTGTGTGTGTGTGTGTGTGTGTGTGTGTGTGTGTGTGTGTGTGTGTGTGTGTGTGTGTGTGCACGTGTGTGTGTGTCAGCTACTTGGGCAGGGATACAAAGCACTGGTTGGACAGAGAGGGTGCTGGAGGTTTTAGTTTGCCCACTAGGCTGAGATCTGGACCCTTTAGCTGTGCCAGTGGGGAGTCTTATTGGGGACCTGGAGAGCAAGGGAGCGACCAGCCCTGGACTAACTGTGATCTCTGTGTGTTCTTAATGGAAATTGCACTTTACTGTGTGTATTTGTTATCCTTTCCTCCTATATGAAATGCCCCTCACTACTGTTAGTGGTGAGAATTGAGGCTTCTTGATTGCTAGGCCAGGGCACTGGCGTCACAAGCAGTACTGGCCAATGGCCACCAGCACAAACCTCACCATGCATACATATTGACCACTCTCACACAATATACGACACACACCAACCTAACACAACCCTGTATATTGTACACATGCTACAATCTATCCTGCTACCTTGGCCAGTTCAGGTAATCTGTGCTCCACTGTTATTATACCTACATATACATGTTACTACATTTCTACATAGGATTGGGGGGCATATCCGACTGTTACTACATTTCTACATAAGATTGGGGGGCACACTTGACTGTTACTACATTGGTACATAGGATTGGGGTGGGGGGAACACCTGACTGTTACTACATTTCTACATAGGATTGGGGGGCACAGCTGACTGTTACTACATTTCTACATAGGATTGGGAGGCACACCTGACTGTTACTACATTTCTACATAGGATTGGGGGGCACACCTGACTGTTACTACATTTCTACATAGGATTGGGGGGCACACCTGACTGTTACTATATTTCTACATAGGATTGGGGGGCACACCTGACTGTTACTACATTTCTACATAGGATTGGGGGGCACACCTGTCTATTACTACATGTCTACATAGGATTGGGGGGCACACCTGACTACTACTACATTTCTATGTAGGATTGGGGGGGGCACCTGACTGTTACTACATTTCTACATAGGATTGGTAGGGCACACCTGACTGTTAGTACATTTCTATATAGGATTGGGGGGCACACCTGTCTGTTACTACATTTCTACATAGGATTGGGGGGCACACCTGACTGTTACTACATTTCTACATAGGATTGGGGGGCACACCTGACTACTACTACATTTATATGTAGAACTGGGGGGGCCACCTGACTGTTACTACATTTCTATATAGGATTGGGGTGGGGCACACCTGACTGTTACTACATTTCTAAATAGGATTTGGGGGGCACACCTGACTGTTACTACATTTCTACATAGGATTGAGGGCACACCTGACTGTTACTACATTTCTACATAGGATTGGGGGGAATACCTGACTGTTACTATATTTCTACATAGGATTGGGGGGCACACCTGACTGTTACTACATTTCCACATAGGATTGGGGGGGCACACCTGACTGTGTTCCAACATTTCTACATAGGATTGAGTGGGCACACCTGTCTGTTACTACATTTCTACATAGGATTGGGGGGGCACACCTGACTGTTACTACATTTCTACATAGGATTGGGGGGGCACACCTGTCTGTTACTACATTTCTACATAGGATTGAGGGGGCACACCTGACTGTTACTACATTTCTACATAAGATTGGGGGGGCACACCAGACACTTGTACACATTTGCTATGAATGTACTGGTATTTCAGGTACTCCATTTCATTCTGCATTCTAACCTATCATGCTGACTAGAGGCATATCAGTGTACTACAGGTCTTAGGTTTGATTGACCTACATTTCAGTTTCTGACTTCTTACCCTTCAGAACTAACATCCCACTGCCTTACCTGTTGTAGCCTGTCTGTGTAGTTCTGGGGGATGTTCTCCATAGCCATCAATCAGAGGCTTAGAACAGCTTTTGTTTGTGTTTGTCTACACCTGTCCTGCTGGCTGAGACTGTTGTTGGGTATGTGAGCCTCCCTGACTGGCATGTGTGTGTCCTATGGACACACATGTGGCCCAGCATATTTCCTGCAGTGAGTTTTGTCACCTTGTCTAGTACTGGTGACACCAGTATTTGTTACAGATCTCATGCTGCCTCTATAGGTGCCTACTATCTGCTGGCATCCCATTCAGCCACCCAGTTCCCTTGGATGCTCACATCCATACCACAGATACAAGTAACAACACATACTACTCCATTTGGCAATTGGTAGGAAGAGTGACTTATCTTGTGCCTGTGCCAGTATTGAGAATGGTGCTGGAGGGCTGACTATATTGGATGTACATAGTACACTCCCTATACATGGTTAAGCACAGGCAGTGTCATGTTTGGCATCCCTTTTACTGTATGTGCAAGTCAGAGAAAGGTGTCATTACCTGGGTTCCTACCATGTCAGTGTATGTGCTATGTGTTGCCTCTTTGCCATGGCCTGGGCATACCAGGCATGCCTCCTTCTGCCTACTGGGGCAGGCTCAGGTTTTTCCTCCTCTGAGTCACTCTGTGCCTGTGCAGGCCTTGGCAATGGTGGGGGGATGTGTGGTTCTGCCCCATGCTGTTCCTGCTGCAGCTGTTTCCGCAGGATCATATTTTGTAGCATGGCATATACAATGACAATGTGGGTACATGTAGCTGGTGAGTACTGCAAGGCTCCACTGGATGTGTCCAAGCACTGGAACCGTGACTTAAACATCCGAAACACACGCTGTATTATGATTTTGGTCTGTGCGTGTGCCTCATTATGGAGTTTTTGTTCGGGTGTGTGTGCATTTCTGATGGGTATCATCAGCCACAGCTCCAGTGCATAACCAGCATCCCCCACTAGCTGGCCATAAGGGATGTCCCCATTGGCAAATCTCTGGTACAGCTGCATCAGATGCCAGCTGTGGGAGTCATGATAGCCTCCAAGACAGCCAGCACACACATTCATTATAATGCCCTGGGCATCGCACATGACCTGGCAATTGATGGAGGGGAAGCCCTTGTGGTTGATGTAGACCCTACCCTGTATGTGCATGCAGTCTATAGCACCCACTACCTCAGGGTATTCTGCTATTTGGTGGAAGAGACACATATTGCTGGCCAACGCCTCACGGGTGTTGTGGAAATATACTTGCTCACCGGCATGTGCTGACATGGCATCCAGGAACTGATGGAGTACCCTGGATGCTGATGCCTGTGAGATTCCATGATATCCCCAGTTGGCTTTTGGAAGGTACCTGTGGCTAGTATTCTTAGGCCTACACATACCTTGTTATCCACTGGGATGGGTTTCCCTCTGTTGGTTCTGTGTGTGAGGTGTGGCCGGCACAGCTCAACAATTTGCTGTAGGAGGTCCCTGTCCACCCTATAGTGTTCCACTATCTCCAGCTCATGTAGCCCCTAGTAGGTTACCCTGGGTCTGTACACTCTTCTCCTTCTCCTCACTGTGGGTTGGTTGTCAGCATTCTCATCCTCACCACCCTCAGCCTCTTCCACATGTTGATTTATGATAGCTGCTGCAGCCCCTATCATTTTGTTGCTTTTGTTTGGTAAAATTTCCCTGCTTGTGTATACGAGTGGTGTAGAGTTTGTGGGAAAAACCAGAGGGAAAGGTGTTTGCATAGTTTATAGTGGTGTGCTGGGCTGGGCTGCTGCCTGTGTAATTGGCTGATTCTGATACATTTCACCTACCAGCTATGCTAGTTCTCCTTGATTACCTTCCTACTGCTGTTTTCCCTTTCCATTGCTTTCCTGTTTAAGCCCGGGGCACACCGTGCAAACACAGTGCTCAAATGTGCACAGAGCTGCTATTTCCTGGTTTACATTTTTTTCCCTTTAAAACAGTGTGCAGCGCACACACCCATTTAGGCAATGTAAAGAGTGCTAGGCAGCCTTGGACACACCCCCTTGCTTAGCTCTGCTAAGCTGAGGGCAAACCTGAGTCACAGGGCTCCAATAAGCTTACAGTATGCCTGACACACCCCTCTATGATGTCAGCTAGCTCTTAGGCTTGCACCATGGTCTTCCTGCACCGACACGGTTGGGTGCAGGATAGCCTTGAGGAGGGATCTAGGATTCAGTATCATTCCCCTCATTTGCATAGGATTGCCTGCTCAATCCTAGTTACAAGTCCCACACTGAGCCTTCCCCCTTAACGACCGCTATTCACTGGCCATGTTGTCTTCTGCCTGCCATTGAGTATAATGGCAAAATTGTGATTTTGAATAGAATGTTTATTTCAAGTTTTTTTTTTTTATTTTTGGCCTGATCCCATTTGCGCACCACTGCCCTATGCTTAAACAGCTGAAATCGGCTAAAAAAATTTTAAGTTATTTTTTTTGCAACTGTTTTCCATGCCAATGCCCATATATTTGGCCATTGGCATGGTTTCCACATAATATACACCCTTTATTTGGAGCTGTCATGGCTCCATTTTGTAGTTTACAGAAATGTACTCGGTTACAAACCAAGTACATTTCTGCAGACTGCACTAGTCCTGCACGGTCGGCTGCTAGCTTCCTGGATCGCAAATTCACCTCATTTGCATGGTTTTCACTGATAAATGGGGTAATTTGCATACAGGAGCTGTCCGTGCAGGAATAGTGCAGGAGCACTTGTGCACGTCCCAGGAGCTTATTCCTGGATCGCACAGTGGCCATATTGCCTCCAGCAGCTCCTGCACTATTCCTGCATGCCGTGCTGAATCCTGGGGTATACTGTAGTTGGAGCTGAACTAATCACTAAACAACACTTGCCTTTCAACATCGCCTGCGACCAATTGTTTTAGTCTTTGTCAAGGTCTTTCTTCATATTAAGTAAGATCAATGCCAATTAATGACATTTGCATGAGCCCAAATTTTTTCTAATAGCTTTAATTTATAACACCTATTTGTTAACTAGGTAGGCCCACTTCACAGGGGTAATTTGGAAGTAATATCCACTTTAATTGACTTGCTCAAGACCACACAGTAGCAAACAACAGCTGATAGAATCAAACCCTGTACCACTGGAACTACAGCTTACAACCGTAACCACTGCACCAATTGCCAGACAACTGTAGTAAGGTATAACACTAAAAACACAAGGTATATCTACAAACAATGCTTCACAGTTTTCTGAATTGTAGCTTAAGTGTTTTGATTAAAGTGAAGAGTGTAGTTTCTGTGTTGTGCTTCTCACTGACTCCATGATGGTTAGTTTTTAATAAAAGGCTGCCTTTGAGTAAGATCTTAGTGGTGTACTACTCAGCTTTTTCCAATATTTTAGAAATGTATGGCATCAGTGCTATTGGATGGTAGTTTGATTCCTTTCTGAGATCAGCTTTTTATATATTGGAACCAAGGTAGACGTTTTCCATTTTGGGCGGGGGGGGGGGTGGTACCGTGTAAAAGTGAAATATTATATAAGTGAGTTACTTGCCAGATCAAAAAAAAAACAAGGTATTGTTTAACCAGTCACAAATCATTTCCACCATGAAGAATATTAGGATACTTATTAATCACATTAATTTGATATGTTTCTTGTCCAGTTAGCAAGAAAAATAAAAATAAAATATTCTCTGTCTCAGATTGACCTAATATATTTGCTTATTTTCTTCTCTGTTAAAATAAAATGTAAACTCTGGAAGCCTAGTTCAAAACTTTTTGTTTTATCTTCTGTTTGTTTATTTGTTATCAAAAAATATGTGTTTTCTTTGTTTTATTATGTTTGCACCATCTCCTACAATTTTGTTGAATATTCTTGTGCAACCTAAACATTTCTGTATCAGTAAACAATCATTTCCCTCTTATCTATGGCTTTATAGTAATTCTTGGTTTTCTTAAATTCTAACAATTTCCCAATTTCTCTTACGAGTTTGTAAAACTTTTCTCCCTTTACTCTTAAATGTTCTTTTAGTTCTTTATTAATCATTGTGCTATCCTGAGTTTAACAACCTTTTTCCCTTAGAGTTGAAACTTTCTCCATAACCATAATTAAGTCATCTGTTAATAAATAGATTAATATTATATATCATTCAATCTCAATTTCAATACCATTCATAACATTATAAAACTAGTAAAAAGTTCTACATCATTCTAATAAAATAAATAACAGTAAATGAAAACTGAACAACTATAATGACACTATTAGACTTATTTTAATATATTAAATACATTTAAAATATTAACAATACTGTTTACTGTCTTGTAACCAAAATGCAAGCTGTCTTGCATAACTTGCATGACCTTTTTAATTAATGGATAGCCCTAGGCCCAGAGCTGCCACTGTGTACTTTGGCAGTCTGTTTCAGACTGGCACCTGCAAACATGGTATTCTATGGAAGAGTATTTATGCAAATGTTCTTCCTGGCATGCTGTTCAGTGACAGTACCTGTGTAGTTTGAGATTCATAGATACCTCAACTATGCAAGTATGGGGGTAGACAGAGTTCCAACGGCCTTACTGATGTGCTGTATTCTTGTGGTATACACTGATTCCTTCCAGTAGTGAGAAAAGGGTGCTTCACTCTGCGCATATATCTGGTAGAGTTAAGTTGTACATCAGTGGGTGTGTGAGTGTGTATTTCTGTGTGTGAATGTGTTTGTCAGTGTCAGTTTCTCTGTGCATCCTAGTTCTAATACAGGAGTCCATACTTGTATGTGTGTTTTTCTTGGTACTTTCTGTGATAGTTGTTCTACTGCATATTGGAGTGAGTCATATTCATGCAAAGTGATGATTTAGAACCAATATATAGCACAACATGTAAATCAGCTCATGAATGCAAGTTAATTTGAGCTGCAGCACTGCTGTCTGAGATTACGTGTCATTAGCTTTTGTTTTTGATTTAGTGTTACTTCAGTTATTATATTTATTTATGGCTTATTAAATATCCAGACAAGTTCTGATACATTAAAAATAGCTTACTATTTATATTCTTCAATTATCTGTAATATAACACTCAATCTTGCTCCTCTTATAGTTAATCTTTAAACTGTCAAGTTACAGGAAGATGGACACATGATATCATACAGCACACTTTATTATTTCATATGTTATCCAGTTATATCAACTGGCCCTAAATAATACTAGACCATTTTCAGTCATACCTCATGCCAGATGAGAACAACAAATCTACAGATACATACACATGATGGAGAACAAATGATATAAAAACATATCAGTTACACAATTATTAGCTCAGCATTTAATTTACCCTAAACAAGTGTGAACTGCCTAACACATTTAAACAATGAAAAATCTCTGGAACAACATCAAAAAGAAACTGATGATGATGATGATTACAGTTATGCCATAAAAACAGTTATTAACAGATTTTCAAAATGATATCAACAGTCATGGAATTTGTTCCTGAGTCAAAAACAAATAATAAAGCCAGTATTAGTTTTGCAAGGGTATATACATTTATTTATTTATTTATTGGCATTTGTTTGCTGGGATAGTCTACTGGACCATGTAGAGCCCACTTTCAGTGGAGGCCCGGGGAGAAAAGCTCCACAAGTAAGAATGATATAGTACAGCTATATAGGGTAGTTGTGACAACATGAGGTATTGCCAGCTATGCCAGGAGAAGTAGGACAGTGGATGTGTAACATATGGCAGCACAGCTAGCTGGAATTTTGTATAGAATTATATGCCATTTGTATAGCAAACTGATTTGCACAGATGTTTGTGTTGAAAAATGTATTTGTAGAGCTGCTTGTGTTAAGAATGTACTGGACAGAAAAGGAAATATACATGTATTATTATAACTGTTTAAATGCATGTTTTAATGGAGGAAACTGGACGAAAAGAGGTTAATCTCAAACTTTGAAATTAGTAAGAAATTAAATTACTGGGCCTAGGACATAAAGATGTTATCTCACAATTTTGAATGAAGCCAAAGATTCAATGTCTGTAAGAAGCATGTTTTTAGTCTCTGTAGGAGAAGTAGAAGTTTGTAATTGTTTTATGACTTCCACAAGCTGCACCAGATCTGAGCAATGCTCTTGCGTGTGTATTATTGACATGCAGGTGCTAAATCCAGGCAGTGTCTAGCAATGAGGTGTTGCATGTGAACCAAAAGTCAGATGACCAGATGTATGTGATGTCATTCTGTATAGAAATCATGTTTTAATATTAGGTGAGACAGAAGTTTCAGAGAGCAGTTATTTTTTGGAACCTGACATAGAAGGACTCCTCCTATACGTCATCTTGACTTGCTATATTAAGTAAGTAAGAACAGTAATTCTCTAGATGAGTCAGGAGAATATACTAAGAATAGTTATGTATTGTTTTTCTGTAACTGTGTGAATCTTTCCAGCTGTGTTATTTTTAATATTTCCTTTGATTGAAAACTCTGGTGTTTACTGTAAGTAGATATTTCATATTTTTATGTTCTTTTATTATTTGTTATTAAATATATTTAAACTTTTCATTGTGGCTGGTGGGGACATCACTGTAGTATTTACAGATGTTATTTAATCGGGATACCTAGAACAGTTACAATTTTACCAGTGTGCAAGTTGTGATTTTAGCTGTTTGCAAACATTGAAAGATTATCACTGTCTGTCATTTTGTGGCAAAAATTCAAGATACTAGAAGCAGCTTTACTAAATGTGCCAGCTAATGTAAATTGAGGTCTTTGCAACAGGAAGCTCGCCTGGCTTCTGAAATTGTATGTGGGAATTTCTAAGGAAAGGCTTATTTTAAGTGGATAGCAATACCTGCCATTTATTAGTATTAAGATGATATTACTGAATATGAAATTAGCCCTAGCCTCTACTGGCATCCGTTTAGTTTTCTGCAAGGTAACATAGAGATGCTGATGATTATGGTCCACATGTGTAAATCTTAGCATCTTATTCTCAACAGTTTTTAATACAGCTGTATTGTATGAAGAATAGAGTGCTATGATAAACAAGGCATATACCAGTCTTAGTAGCAGTACATTGATTGCAATTGCCTGTATAACTTTAAGTATAAAATATGAGACATTCTATGTGGCACCTTTAGTTGATTAAGGATTTTAGTAATTTGTTGTTCTGTTTGCTTGGTGAAGGTCATTTTTGGCCCAGGGTAATGCCCAGAAACTTTTCAGTAATGGCACAAGGTAGGGAATGTTATATGGATCATTAATTGCCAATTATGTGGTATTAGCTATTTTTTATGTGCCCCAGATGTAATAACTGCTGATGTGTTAGCATTAATAGTTAGTCTGTTTTGGCATACCTATTTCCAGACGTTGGAGAAATAATTTTGTACATATGAGTTAAGCTGATTTTCAAGAATACCAAGTTATCAGCATACAATATACAATTTATAGGCATGATAGCAAGTCATTAAGATAAGTGTGAGTGGAAGTGGTCCAAATACAGACATTGTGGCACACCTTTGGAGGTAGTGCCAAGGTGTGAGCAGTTATTATTTGTGTGAACTGTAAAAGTACTATGAGGCAGGTAGCTATCAAACCACTGCAGCAGTTCAGGAGCAAACCAATGTATTTTGATTTGTTTATGTAAACTGTGATCAACATTTTCAAATGCGTATTTAAGATCTAAAACTATTGCACCCATCAGTTCACCTGTTTCCATACTATGACTAACTTTGTAGATATTTATCAGCCAATCAACACCAAGTCTGTCAGTGAAGAGTACACAGATAAAGTATGACTTGTTGGTTTCTGCCCTTGCTGTAATAATATGAAGTGTAGATAGCATGGAAAGACATCATCCAAACCCAGGTGAACTAATGGTTCAAAATGTTATTTATCAGGATCAATTAATTTGTGACTAAAATCCCCAAGAGCTAACCACTTACCTTTCTTTGATACTGCATTTTTTTACAAATGGTAAATAAGTTAGTCCTAAACACACAACATCTGAGGCAAATATAACTTGATAATTAATCATTTTCTCCACTTAAACACATTATTATAGTTATTGCATTAAACAACTTTCCACTGTTATAAAAATTCAAGTCTCACAATTAATGCCTTGTTTTAATAAAAACATAAACGCATTCTCCTAATCTTCCTTCTCTATAATAATTTAAAGCACCAAATTCATCTTGTAGTGCCAGGTTAGGTTCATTGTGTTCCTTACAGATAGATTCTATTAAAATATGACAGTGAGACCACATGATTAACATTTCATACTAGAAAGACATTATTTAAAATGTGTTCTGGATATTCTACTTTAAAATAGTAATTTCTTTCACTGCATGACAACTTTTTACAGGAACTTTTGTTTACAAATGGCAAACAGACACACACACACACACACACACACACACACACACACACACACACACACACACACACACACACACACACACACACACACACACACACACACACACACACAGACATACACACACACACACACACACACACACACACACACACACACACACACACACAATCACACCTGTTCTAGTGCTCACTGTCCAATGTATGATAGTTAACTGCTCCTCCTTGCCCATCACAGCATTCCTCAGCTAACATCTACCACAATGGAAGTTTTAAAAATATTATGCCCAGGCAGGAACACTGTAGTAGAACTAGAAATGCAAATTTGTTTGTATACACTGTCATCCTTTGCAGCACTAAATGACACACAATTATTTTTACTTTGACATTCACAGTCTTGCATGTTAACTAAGAAAAGTTAATTCCTTTTCCCTTCTTAAAATCACAGCGTTTCCCTCAGCTAATAACTACAGCAGCAAAACTCACTTTTTTATTTATATTCTTTAACTGGGAATGTCCATCTGGGAAGTCTCTTTTTCAGTGGAGTTCAAGGCAGACAACTCTATGACAAAACCTAAACAAGAATAGAATAGACTACAAAATGGGTAACAAGAATACAATCAAGTTAATGAGCAGATTGTAAACAATTATGTGATTAAAAGGCATAAGAAACTCAACAAAGCAGTTAGAGATCATTAGCATAAATGTAATACTTTATAGGATATGATACAGATACTTCCACTATAAGTGGACAAAAGCAAATGGACCAGGGATTGGAATCCCTGAACTGCAATCGCCGAAAACTTCTCACCAAAAAAAAAAAAAAAAAAAAAAAATTTAAGTGTTTTTGCAGGGGGGAAAGCCCCCTGCATCCCTGATGTTGGGGGGGGGGGGGTTCAAGCCCTCCAAACACTCCAGACTTATATATTCCAATTCCATGGTTGTGCCAACTCAAAGAAGGAGGAAATTCCCCCAAAAAGGAAATCACTTCAGGCGCAACTCACCAACAGTAATTTCCTATGAAGGAACCCCAATCAATGAGGGAGATGAAGCTTGGGCAGTCAAAGCTTGATACTCCAGGCTTTATTCACCAGTAGGATAAATAATGCAAATAAAAGAGCAAAAGGAAGAATTGTAAGGTAAATAGAAATCGGTTTTGCTTATACCTTTACAATTAGAAATAGAGAAAGTAATAGTAAAACAAACAGCTCTAACTTAGTTGTAACACAAAGAGTTAAGTATATTTTTATGTTATTAATTTATTTACACTTTGTTGACTGGCTTAGCCCCAGTAGGTTAATGGCATCTTTTAAGGGGAGACCCAAGGTTTTTTTCATACTGACTACTGGAAATTTGTCCAGGGTACTGGCGAACTTCCCCTACTCTTTTCGAGCACAAGGTGGAAACACAGGTCTGTCACTAGTGACTGGGGAATTCCAAGATGATAAACATTGTTACCGAAGAACTTTTGTAAAGATAATCAGAGAGAGAGATAGAGACAAAATCCTTGTTATGGAGGTGGAGGACAGAAATCTGGATACAAGGTATTGGAGAATTTAATGAAGAAAGGAGAACCAGATGAAGGAAAAAAGGTGAGCTGGAATGCTGTGAGCATTACAGGAGCAGTCATGAAGCTGGTAAAATGGTAAATAAGCAGATTACAGAGTCTGAAAGCACAGAAGATATTAAGTAAAGAAAAAAACATATGTAAGTGATGTATGTCAAGGAAAATGAAAGCGTGCAAAATGAAAAGATGTATTTAACAGGGGCAGAAGGGCAGCAACTTCAGAAAAAAGATAGTTGGTAGGAAATGAAGTAACTTTTGAAACTTTTTCAGGAGCAGAAAAATTTATAAGTGAATCAGAAAAAAGAAACTTTTGAAACTTTTTCAAAAGCAGAAATGTTTATAACTGAAACAGAAAAAATAAATATATCACCTTGGAAATATTTTTTTGGAACTTTGGTTTGCAGTTCAGAACTTCAGAAGTGTAATCATCTGAACTTAAAACTTTTTTCTGACAAAATGTGATAAAGTGCATGGCATAAAGAAAATGTGTGATAACAGAAATGATTGGATAAGGGATAGGAAGTTGCACCGAATATGCATGATGGAAAATTATAGCATATTTCAGATAATATAATAAGGAATTAGAAAACAATTGTTAGGTATTGGAGCCAACTGAAGTTCTGCTTCTATTGTTGGGATAAAAAACATTTGGTTCAGAAATGTACAAAAAGATACAGGCAATGTAGAGAGCAGGGCCATACTGCTAGGAACTCTAATCTTTTTTGTAGGAAATAAAATGAGCCTGGACACTTTTGGTATGAATGCCCACTAATGGAAAAAGAAAGGGTACACAAAAAAAGTGAAATGGCTGATCTAAGTGAAAAGGAAAGAATCAGAAATATGACTCAAGGTGAAGAAAAACAGCAACGAGAAGGAATAATGGTAGAATAGTTTCAGATGCAAACAGAAAATATGTATCATGGGTTGGCAAATGAAGAAGAGGAAGATGGTGTCTCAGAAAGAGAGAAAAAACAAGAATAGAAAGGAATGGTAAGATGAAAAAGAAAAATAACAGAAAGGAAAAAAAGATGCAACAAGGAGAAATGGATGATTAAGGAATGTTGGAATTAAATGTGAATAACAGAAGAAATAAAGTGAGGGGTTTAGTGGTTTTTGAATGGCGAAAAACAGGGAGATATATTACATTTACTGGAAAATATGTGTTAGTCAAGAAAAGTGAAAAAAATTAAGTTGTATGGGAAAAATTAGATGGTCAGTAGGATATGAAATATGTTCTGGGTTATAAGAGGAGATAAAGTAAAAATATTGGTTGTAACAATTGTGATACCAGAAAGGATGATGATATATGACTTGAGAAAAAATGGAAACTATGTGAGGTAATGGCTACATTTACCAATACAAAGATTTCAGAAATAAATAAATGCATGGAGAGCTGAAACAGTGTACATTGATGCTAGAAAACAGTAAATAGTGGAGTACAAAAGGGCAATTTGTAAAACAAAAAGAAATTATGTTGTGTATTCAGGTGACACTAAAGAAATAGCAGGTTGGTAGAAGGAGTAGATTTCACTGATCATATCACAATATGGGCTGTGCTAGGTGAAAAAGAAGAAATCATGAAAAGGATAAAGGAATAAAATAGTTAACATGGAATGTAAATACAAAGAAAGAAAGAAATGAAAGAGGAAGGTACTATACTATGGAAGGAATATATGTTAATGAAAATGTTTTATCAAAACTGGACAAAAAGACATGTTTGGAAATAGAGAGAAGGGCAAAAAAGAAGTAAAGCAGAATATGAAAACGTGAAAGATTTTGAAAAAAAGGAAATTGAAGAAGGAAGTAATAGAGTAACTGAAATAGAAAATAAATTGTGTGATAAAAATAAAGAAAATATTAAGATAATGTATAGACAGAAATATTTTTAAAGGGAAAGAAGAACGAAGTTTTACCTTTTTAGGAAAGGTGGTAAAAAGAAGGGAGGTTAAGATTGATAGCACTGTTGATAAAAAAGGGATAGTAAACTGTAAAAATAAAAAATTATGGAGATTGTGAAAAAATATAGCAAACGTATAAGCTGGAAGAAGTTGAAATGGTTAGTTAGAAGGTACAGACAATTTTGGACAGAGAAAAATATAAATTAAAAGAAAATTCAATTAAAAGAATTGTAAGATGTTATAAAAGAAAAGAAGCAAGAATCAGCACCAGACTTGGATTGGTTAAGTTGTGGATATTATAAAGGGATGAATGTAAGAGACAAAGAAATGTTTGTGGAAATTCTGAATGAATGTTTAGAGGAAGGGAAAAATGATGAAAAGATATGTGCTGGCTGATTACATGTATATGGAAGAAATATAACACAAATGTTAAGAATTGCAAGCCAGTAACACCGGAGAATACTGATTATAAATGTTCTATGAAAATAATACAATAAATAAATAAATAAACAAATAAATAAATAAATAATGGGGTCTATTTTAGAAGAAGTGCTGAGGAAGGGGTATATGGAGGAACGGGAAAATAAGTGAAGATAATGTTAATAAGAAAAAATAATATGATATTTTAAGGAAGAATAAAGGTTTCCCCTATAAGTAGATAAACTGAATGCACCAAAGATAGGAATCCCAAACTGCATTCACAGAAAAAAGGTCCCTAAAACCCTTTTTTTAAAGTGTTTTTTCCAGGGGGCAAGCCTCCCTACACCCCAGTGTGGCTGCATGTGATGTAGCAAAATCATTTTTCTCAACAAGACATGAGACAGTGTGGGATATTTTAAGGGATTATGGAGTCATAAGAAAATAATAAAAGTATTATAGAAGTATTATGAGATGTCTTGGGTGAAGGTCATGGTAAATGGTTGGTTAGCAAAGAAAATAAAGAAGGTAAAAGGTGTAAGACTTTGCTGTCCAATGTGTATGTGTTCATTTGTGCTCGTAATGAATGCAATAATACAAACAAGTATTAGTGAAATGAGAGAAGGAGGATGAGAAATGGAAAAAGAGGTAATGATGCCTATATGTGTTTCATATGTGCCTCAGTGTTTCATATGGATGGCGCAGTGGTACAGCAGTAGCACTGTTGCCTTACAGCAAGAGGTTCTCGGTACAATTCTTGGCTGGAGTGCCTTCTGTCTGGAGCCTGCATGTCCTCCCTCTGAGTGCTCTGGTTTCCTCCCATGTTTCAAAGACATGCATCTGAAGTGTTTCTCCCCAGGCCTCTACTGAAAATTTGCTTTGTTCCAAGTCAGACTTTCTTGGTAAACAAATGTTAAATAAATAAATATGCAGATGATTTAGTTATTGTAATAAAAATATAGTATATATGAGGGAAACTGTAACAAGGATAGAAAAGGGATTATGTAAAGCAGGACTGAGTTCAAATAAGTCATAAAAGAAAGGGTTTGTTGATACAAATATGATAAATTGAATACATTTTACCTGTAATATATTAATAACATATTAGAAATGAGGTTGTTGAACATGGGAAAATAGAACAATGGAGAGAATTTTGGATGAAACAAAGAAGTTAGTTGGTGGAAAACCTTCTATTTATCCTTTAAAAAAGAAGTTATATGCATTAAATACTTATATACTGGGAAAGTTAAGATATTTGGGAATGCATATATGTTTCCTGGGAAAATGGAAGAATGAATTGCTAGAGATGATATTTGTGGATCAAGACCCAATTCTGTTAGATGGGGAGTTGTGCATGATGCAAATAAAAAGGAGGTTTAAATTCAAAAAAGTTAATTTGCATATTTAGCATCTATAAACTTTTTTGAGTATAAAAATATGAAGCAGAAAGAAAACAGTTTGATAGGGAAACTACTACTGTGTGTGAAGTATGCAGCTGGAAAAATGAAAAGGGAAAGAAAATAAAAAAGGAGGAGCTAATAATATGAAAATAAGATAATGTTATGGAAAGGTAAAATTGATAAAGTTAAGAAAAGATAGAAGGGAATGGTATAACATGATAATGGAGAGGTATTATTTACTTATATTATTCAATATATCCATGGAAAGATCATAAGGATGAGGTTAAAAAGCAACAAAAATTACAAGGGTAAGACAAGAACATTTTCTTGAGTCTGGAGAATTTTCTTTTGAGATAATTATTGGATAAGTTACCTGTAAAAAGTATTATAAAATGTTATGTGGAGCAATAGAGGGTAGAAAATATAAAGATTGTAATGAAGTAATGACTAAACATTATTTTTTGATTGAAAAAAATTCAAAATGTGTATAACTGGGAAGGTTTTCAAAATATAAACAGTAATATAATATTGTATGGAACATATGAAAAAAATGTAAATTTGGCAAATGAGAGAAAATTATTGATGATAACAGTAAGAGTATTGTGACTGATTGTTTTCTATTAAAATAGGAATGATGAAAATGTGTTGGCCAAAATGAAAAAAATAGTTGTGGAATAAAGGAAGGGATGCATAGAATGAAATTGTTAAAGGTTGTGAGACTGAAAATGTAAAATACTGAAAATATTGTAAGTGTAAATCTTGTATAAATGTAAATAGGTCATTAGTGGTGTACCACCTGAGCTACCATCAACTCAGGCACTAGAAGCCTCGTTTTAACCTCCTATCTTAAGACACAGTAGTGTGTGTTTATGCTGCACTGCTGTGTCCAACTACCTGGTGTAGGAATAGAACCCAACAGCCTTCTGCACAAAAGGTGAGTGTGCTACCTGTTGAGGTACTGAGACTGCTGAATGGTTTTATAGTTGATGAGAAATCACAGACTCCTGAATAGCCCAGACAATCGTATAAAATGTATAATAGCAGTGTAGTACTTTGTAAAGTGAAACAAGAAGGTTATAAAAATGTTAGAAAAGTAGTTCGTATTAAAGTAATACCGAGATGAATAGGTGATTAGCTAATTAATAAGGGTTATAACAGTCTAGTTTAGGCTACAGTAAAGTTATGAGAAAAATGTATAGTATGAAATTATGAAAAATTATCTTAATTCAGCAACTCACTTTTTATCTTTCACTTACACGATCAGTGATTATGAGCTACATTATCTTGATGTAACTTTATACAAGGATCGAGCCAACCATTCATTTCAGTCCAAACTATACAGGAAACCAACATTTTCCAATTCATATCTACATTTCCAGAGTGGACACCCCTTTTATCAAAAAAGGGGTATTGTTAAAGGACAGTTCATAAGAGCTTCTAGAATGTCCAGCACTTTACATGATTTTTTAGAAGAGATTGATTTTTTAAAATCTTTGTTTTATGATAGAGGGTACTCTTCTACACTCCTAACCACTCTAGCCCAACAGGTTAAGGACAGTAGGGAAACATGTTACCCTCCCCTTCTGGGTACAGAGGCGATTTCTTATCATACTGACACCAGAAAACCTGATAACGTCTATGGTAGTTTTATTTATACTTATTGTCTCAATTCTTCTGAAGTTGAAGAAATAATACATAGACATTGGCCAGTTCTTTCACTTCACGATGAATTAAAAAATACAATACCAACACATCCTAGGTTCATTAGAAAGAGGGACACTAACCTTAAAGAAATTTTTGAGGGAAATCACCTTACTAGAACGAATACACAGTTATCTAGAATAGGCACCTTTAAATGTGGTGCCTGCAAACAATGTAACACTATTTTTGACACCCCAAGTGTATACATTGTTTCTAGGAACTTTTTTTTTAACCCTAAAATCTTCACAAATTGTGGTAGTAAAGGGGTGGTTTACTTAGGACTCTGCACCACCTGCACTAGTTTCTACATTGGTAAAACCGAAAGGCCCCTTAGGAAGAGACTCTATGAGCATCTGTACGACATTTCTAAACAAAAATAATCAAATGCTTTGTACAAGCACTCTCTTGTATGCAACAACTTTAAATTTAGATTCTTAGTCCTGGAACAAGTACTCCCTGATGCTAGGGGTGGCGACTGGAAACTAGTTTAGAATACAGAGAGCTCCTTTGGCAATTCAAGTTGGATGCAAGTAGACCCCCGGGTTTAAATGAGAGTATTGACATCAGTAGTGTTCTTCAAATTAGAAGAGCACGTTTATAGATTTATATGTATACGTACTTTGCAAGGTAGACTATTGATTGTTTTATGAGTTTTGTGCTATAATATGACACTTTTATAGCATTAGTACTTATGTATTAAGAACCTTTTAAAATCTTTATTAGTGTTCCACTTTTAAAAAATACATTTTAAAAAATACATTTTAAAAAATACATTTTATATTATTGTTTTTTTATACACACACTCTTTCAGATCCATTACATATATATTTTTATGTACAGTTTTAGAGGATCCAGTTATATGTTTTTAGCTAAGAATTGCTCTTTAAATGTGTGTTTTTTTTATTCTTGAGGTTAATTAACTTGAAATTAGTGGTTAATTAACTAACCATGTGATGGGGAAGGGCTTACTTAATGTTGCTGCTAGTAGTTTTTAATTTATTTCAACTTGAGAAAGCTCGGTATTTAGCCGAGCGAAAGCGCTTGTTCTTATTAAAGTTTATTTGTATCAATTCTACTGGCATTTTCCAGCTCTTTTGGATTACGTTGGTCTGTTTTCTCAGCCTGAAGCTTGTTGTTTTTAGCTTGGTTTCTTGTCACTTTTGGCTTCTTGGTTTTGAACGTTGTGCTACTGTTTCATGGCTGAGGAGACTGAGTCCATCAATTTCACTGACACACCTCAGCTGTTAAGGGATGACCGTGAAGACGGTCCAGTAACACGGGTAGAATTTAACCAAGTCCTTTCCCTGCTGACGCAATTAACTAATTTGTTAAAAAGTAACAGTGACTATAATGTTTTATTGCCTGGAAACCAACAACAAATTCCTGATCTTAGGAGGAAGTCTCCACCAGGCTTGTTACGAGGTGGTACCACTGTTTTGGAAACTCCACTTCTGTCAAACACCACGTTTGCTAGAGTAGCTGGCTCTGAGCACGCTGAGATCTTGTCTTCCACTTATAACAATATGCACGAAAGACAGCCCAAGAATTTTAATTTTAATGCCTGGACAGATCAACAATTCATTTTTAACCAAGGTACTGTGACCACCAGCAATACCAACAATATTGAGTCTAACTTTAACGAACTAAGAGACAAATTGTATGCGTATAAGAGTAACCAGCTCAAAATCAATTATTTAAAAGAATGTGTGACTGTACAACATGTACCAAAAGGTTTACGTTGTTTTAAGTTCCCTAACAATGTACAGATGGGAACCTCATACTATAAGAAGTTATGTGACATTTTTGATAGGGCTGGTATTGAAATTCTAAATGCTATGGTCTTTGAATATGAGGCGAAAGCCGATATTCTTCTAACTGAACTGAATGCTTTAAATAACTCTTTGGTGAATGACAGTAATTTTCAGAGTGTTAAGTTCAACTATGATAAGGTGTTTGACGAAGTTGATCAGTTTTGTGTCAAAATTCTGAACCGAAAAATACGTAAATTAGAACGTGATCTTATTGAATACCATGAAGGGGTGGTATATCCACTCCCTGGTATATCACGGTGGGTTAACAAACCGAATGTTAGTAGCTACACTAACAACAATAATCAGGGTAGTACTTCTGACGAATGCAATTTAAAATATAGTGAACCACTTCGTAGGAGCGAAAGGTTGGCTGAAAAAGAAAGGAAAAATTCCTTCCAGGATTTTCAGCAATGCCCCGGGAGGGTGGGGGTGAGGGGATAGAGACAGACACCACAAGGGTGGAACAAGGGACAGAAGTAAGTCAAGCTGATATTGAGGTTCAGATTAACACTGAACAAAACTTGTCTATTGAACAAGGAAGTAATTATGTTGTAATTAAGAAAGACAACTTCACTATTTTTAATTACACAGATGTTGATATCAAACAGGATGCTTTTGACTTACTCACAAGAGGTTTTCAGTTTGTACCCTTACGCTCCCTCAACATTGCTAAAACCCTTATAGATTTGAAACTCTTTGTAAGGAATTTAAATCTTGCACTTTATTTTAAAGGACAGCCTTTTGTTAATAACAAACTGAGTAGGAGTAGCATTTTTAACCCCCCACCCACCCATCCATTAAGGTTTTTGAGGAACTTGTTGACAGGGACCTTAGATTCTTACGGTCCCAAGTAGTTAAAATCTCTTCAACCAATCTAGGCCAACAAGCATCCAGACTCATTAACCATCTTAAGAAAGAGAATGTCAGAGTCATGAAACCTGATAAAGGGGGTGGGGTGGTGTTGATGTATAATTCTGACTATGACAATTACATTTATAGTATGCTACAGGACTCCAACCAGTATGAGTTAGTATCAAGAAATGAAGCCAACATTGCCTATTCTAAAATCAGTTTTATGTTAACTGACCACTTACTCCAAGGAGCTATCGATTAAAAGCTGTACAACTATTTATATGACAACAAGCCAAAAATTCCTGTTATTTTTGGAATCCCCAAGATACATAAAGGTCTTGACCCCTTAAAGTTTCGACCTATTGTATCTGGGGCAGGAGGTATCACAGAACCTTTAGGGAAATTTATTGATCAGGTAACTAAACAGTTTGGTACATCATTAAAACATGTTTGTAAGGATTCCTGGGATTTTCTTAAAGGAATAAAGCCCGCTCTTTATAAACCAGAACTTCTCTTGATCACTATAGATATAGTTGATCTATTCCCAAGTATTCCACACTCAGTGGGCTTGGAGTGGTTTAATGAGGTATTAATCACTGAAACCAATTTGGGTAACACTGTAACCAATTTGCTGGTTGAATACATGGAAACAATTTTAGAAAATAACTATATACACTTTAATGGTGAAATGCACAAGCAGAAAAAAGGAGTAGCTATGGGTACCCCCTGTGAATCCTTCTATGCTAACGTTGTTTTACATAGATGGGAGCAAAGGTTTATTTTTTTCCACCACTTGGGCACAGTATTTGGTGCATTACAAGAGGTACCTAGACAACATATGTATTTTTTGGGCAGGTACTCAGAATCAATTTTTGGATTTTTTCAATTATCTTAATTCAGCCACTCACTTTTTATCTTTCACTTACACGATCAGTGATTATGAACTACATTATCTTGATGTAACTTTATACAAGGATCGAGCCAACCATTCATTTCAGTCCAAACTATACAGGAAACCAACATTTTCCAATTCATATCTACATTTCCAGAGTGGACACCCTTTTTATCAAAAAAGGGGTATTGTTAAAGGACAGTTCATAAGAGCTTCTAGAATGTCCAGCACTTTACATGATTTTTTAGAAGAGATTGATTTTTTAAAATCTTTGTTTTATGATAGAGGGTACTCTTCTACACTCCTAACCACTCTAGCCCGACAGGTTATGGACAGTAGGGAAACATGTTACCCTCCCCTTCTGGGTACAGAGGCGATTTCTTATCATACTGACACCAGAAAACCTGATAATGTCTATGGTAGTTTTATTTATACATATTGTCTCAATTCTTCTGAAGTTGAAGAAATAATACATAGACATTGGCCAGTTCTTTCACTTCACGATGAATTAAAAAATACAATACCAACACACCCTAGGTTCATTAGAAAGAGGGACACTAACCTTAAAGAAATTTTTGAGGGAAATCACCTTACTAGAACAAATACACAGTTATCTAGAATAGGCACCTTTAAATGTGGTGCCTGCAAACAATGTAACACTATTTTTGACACCCCGAGTGTATACATTGTTTCTAGGAACTTTCTTTTTAACCCTAAAATCTTCACAAATTGTGGTAGTAAAGGGGTGGTTTACTTAGGACTCTGCACCACCTGCACTAGTTTCTACATTGGTAAAACCGAAAGGCCCCTTAGGAAGAGACTCTATGAGCATCTGTATGACATTTCTAAACAAAAATAATCAAATGCTTTGTACAAGCACTCTCTTGTATGTAACAACTTTAAATTTAGATTCTTAGTCCTGGAACAAGTACTCCCTGATGCTAGGGGTGGCAACTGGGAAACTAGTTTAGAATACAGAGAGCTCCTTTGGCAACTCAAGTTGGATGCAAGTAGACCCCCGGGTTTAAATGAGAGTATTAACATCAGTAGTGTTCTTCAAATTAGAAGAGCACGTTTATAGATTTATATGTATACGTACTGTGCAAGGTAGACTATTGATTGTTTTATGAGTTGTGTGCTATAATATGACACTTTTATAGCATTAGTACTTATGTATTAAGAACCTTTAAAAATCTTTATTAGTGTTCCACTTTTAAAAAGTACATTTTAAAAAATACATTTTAAAAAATACATTTTATATTATTGTTTTTTTATACACACACTCTTTCAGATCCATTACATATATATTTTTATGTAGTTTTAGAGGATCCAGTTATATGTTTTTAGCAAAGAATTGCTCTTTAAATGTGTGTTGTTTTTTATTCTTGAGGTTAATTAACTTGAAATGAGTGGTTAATTAACTAACCATGTGATGGGGAAGGGCTTACTTAATGTTGCTGCTAGTAGTTTTTAATTTATTTCAACTTGAGAAAGCTCGGTATTTAGCCGAGCGAAAGCGCTTGTTCTTTTTGATTTTATTAAAGTTTATTTGTATCAGTTCTACTGGCATTTTCCAGCTCTTTTGGATTACATTGGTCTGTTTTCTCAGCCTGAAGCTTGTTGTTTATAGTATGAAAGTAATATTAGTAACTATAGTTGCACTGAATAAGTGATTAATAATGGTTATAAGGGAATATATGTGTTGCCACTGTGAAGTTATTAGAAAAAGCTATAACAAGAAAGTAACATTGACAGCTGTGGCTGAGTTTTAACTGGTTAACTAATAGATAAGGACTATAAAAGACTCTAGGTGATGCCACAGTTGTATACCCACGTATTATAAAGGTGTGTGGTCCTGTTCGATTCTCAGCTAAAGCGTCTTCTGTGTGAAGACATGCATGAATGGGCGTACCTTCATTAAAGGTTGTGCGTCAGGCCAGGCAAGTCGGTACGTAAAAATCTACTGCCAATCATTAGTGGACCAGAGTTCCACTGTGGCGACCCCTAACCGGGAAAAGCCGAAAGATACAACAACAACAAAGGTGTGTGGTCAGAAAGCATTTGAACATGTGCTTATGTGGTTATTCCTTATTTCAGGAATGGTGTTATTGCAGAGTGTGCCAATATAAGCTGAAAAGATTGCATCACCACTGAAATAAAAAGATGGCCTTTTTATAGCTGTGGATGGAATGAGACCCAGACTTTTTAGTCATAAAGCAATTTACATGTACAGATTGTTTACTACTAGCTGCTGTGCAGGAAAGATGGAAAATCACTTTTACCTCTAAAGCAGGATGCTAAGGTGACATACATTCTCCTTAAGGTATAGCTTACTAATGATCTGTATAGCTTACTAATGATCTAACTGTACTACTTCTGATACTACTCTGAAATATTTATAATGAGAAATGGAAAACACCTATTAAAAATCAAAAATCAAGGTGGTTTTACCTCCTTTCCCATATTTGTCATGCTCGTTCCTTGTTGGATGGCAAAAGGAACCCTTGACTTATGCCAAGATTTTTAGCATGTGCCACCTCCTCTTACTTTTCTTTCTCACAACCCTCTGCTAGTAGGCAGAATCAAGTACTTTGTTTACCCTTTATGAACATGAACCTTGTTCAAAGACAGTCCTGTCAGCATACAATATACTGGACAAACTGCTACATGTCAGCATAAGCTGTTCTTAATGTATGGTGCATTCAGTTGCATTTTTAAGGATATCTTAGTAATAACAGCCTTTCTAACTGCAGTTTATCCCTTTTGTGAAGAAAAATACTTAAAAATCAATTTAAGGAATTAGATACTCATAGAAAACAATAACTTGTTTATTAGTGTGTACAACCATATTTACTAACTGATTTAGGGATGTGGAATAAATGAAGCATATATTCTCTGAAGCTCCATAGTGATATTGTCCATGTTTCAGTGTCAGTCAGGGATGGACAGTTAGAGTTTAGAGAAATTTATGACTCAGGGACAGTTTTGTGGTAGGCAGATAGTAGTTAAATCCTAGGCAGCCAAGAGACAATAGTGGGTGCTACTACTGTGATTAGAGGAAACTTAGCTATCCCATTATATGCTTGTTTGAAATTTTGCATTAGAGGGGAGGACAGGCTTATTAATAAATGAGCTGAATGAATGAAGTATGAGAGGAAGTATAATTTGACAGTGGAGATTCTAGCTATATCTGTTATTAAAGGTTTGGTCCTATAGAGTTTAATTAAAACAATGCTAATTTTAGTGATTGCAAACTGTATGTCTACACTGAGCTTGAGCTGATTATTAAGGGTTACTCCAAGAAATTTGATTGTGTCAGCATTTGTATAGGGTGTAGATTCCACTGCTGCTATAAAAAAAGTACGTATATAGGGAACAACAGCAACATTTTGTAAAGCATGAGGATGCTTAGGAAGGGATGAAAAGGGATGAAGGGATGGGTTGGGAGGGTGGCCTAATAGTTAAGGTGTTTGCCTTACAAACACAAGGTGTAGGTTTGAGTCTCACAAGGGATAACTGACTAGGCTTAAAATAGCCAACAAGGACAGTTAGCCTAGTACTAACCTATGAACCTATAAACAGCAGGTGGCTTACATTGCAATTAATTTGACTTGATAAGTTTTCAGATCAATAGCCATATTGAGCAGCCACTCATCAAAAGAGTCAAGATATGTTTAAAGTAGATGGCTGAGAGAATATGAGAAACACCAAAGATAATAGTGGAATTATGTGCATACTAAATAAGTTCAGCATCACAAATATACATACACACATCAGTACATAGATTTTCTGTGTGCGCGCGTGTATGTGTGTGTGTGTGTGTGTGTGTGTGTGTGTCTGTATACATATATATATATATATATATATATATATATATATATATACATATATACACATACGTATGTATACACCTCTCCATTACTCTAATTCTTATTATTTCCTTT